>NW_025958072.1:0-22944 GCF_023159225.1 Perognathus longimembris pacificus | reverse complement strand
TTTATTTTTGATTTATTTTGCCAATTTAAAAAAAATACGCATCGTGCTGTGCTTTTTGTGTTTGCTTGAGTGCATTCGCGCTCTCTCGCTTTCTCCACTTTACAATTTTTTTGTTATTATTTATCTATTCCTGAGAGTTTATCTTATTTTTTATTTGTTTATTTAAATGAAGTCGACCAGTTGCCTGCCCTTCCTTCCATTATCCGTCACCGTGACAAACTGAACAAAGTTCTGAGGTCGACATTGTAAAGATAAGGATTCAGGTCTGTCTACTGGTTCCCTTTGCTCCTGCGCGCCCTGCCCTTCTCTCCACATTTATGTGTTTGTTTGTTTGTCTATCTAATCTTTTGGGTTTTTATTTCTAATGAGGTCGACCAGTTGTCTATTTATTATTTTTTTTACTACGCATCAAGCTGCGCTGGTTGTCTTTGCTCCTGTGTGCACGCGCACTCTCGCCTTTTCCACTTATTTTTATTTTTGATTTATTTTTGATTTATTTTGATTTATTTTCTCAATTTAAAAAAAATACGCATCGTGCTATGCTGTTTGTGTTTGCTTGAGTGCTTTCGCACGCTCTCGCTTTGTGCACTTTACAATTTTTTGTTATTATTTATCTATTCCTGAGAGTTTATCTTATTTTTTATTTGTTTATTTAAATGAAGTCGACCAGTTGCCTGCCCTTCCTTCCATTATCCGTCACCGCGACAAACTGAACAAAGTTCTGTGGTCGACCTTGTAAAGATAAGGATTCAGGTCTGTCTGCTGTTTACCTTTGCTCCTGCGCGCACTGCCCTTCTCTCCACATTTATGTGTTTGTTTGTTTGTCTATCCAATCTTTTGGGTTTTTATTTCTAATGAGGTCGACCAGTTGTCTATTTATTATTTTTTTACTACGCATCAAGCTGCGCTGCTTGTCTTTGCTCCTGGGTGCTCGCGCACTCTCGCCTTTTCCACTTATTTTTATTTTTGATTTATTTTTGATTTATTTTGTCAATTTTTTAAAAAAATACGCATCGTGCTGTGCTGTTTGTGTTTGCTTGAGTGCATTCGCGCGCTCTCGCTTTCTCCACTTTACAATTTTTTTGTTATTATTTATCTATTCCTGAGAGTTTATCTTATTTTTTATTTGTTTATTTAAATGAAGTCGACCAGTTGCCTGCCCATCCTTCCATTATCCGTCACCGAGACAAACTGAACAAAGTTCTGAGGTCGACCTTGTAAAGATAAGGATTCAGGTCTGTCTGCTGTTTACCTTTGCTCCTGCGTGCACTGCCCTTCTCTCCACATTTATGTGTTTGTTTGTTTGTCTATCTAATCTTTTGGGTTTTTATTTCTAATGAGGTCGACCAGTTGTCTATTTATTATTCTTTTTACTACGCATCAAGCTGCGCTGCTTGTCTTTGCTCCTGTGTGCTCGCGCACTCTCGCCTTTTCCACTTATTGTTATTTTTTATTTATTTTTGATTTATTTTGTCAATATAAAAAAAATACGCATCGTGCTGTGCCGTTTGTGTTTGCTTGAGTGCATTCGTGCGCTCTCGCTTTCTCCACTTTACAATTTTTTGCATATTATTTATCTATTCCTGAGAGTTTATCTTATTTTTTATTTGTTTATTTAAATGAAGTCGACCAGTTGCCTGCCCTTCCTTCCATTATCCGTCACCGAGACAAACTGAACAAAGTTCTGAGGTCGACCTTGTAAAGATAAGGATTCAGGTCTGTCTGCTGTTTACCTTTGCTCCTGCGCGCACTGCCCTTCTCTCCACATTTATGTGTTTGTTTGTTTGTCTATCTAATCTTTTGGGTTTTTATTTCTAATGAGGTCGACCAGTTGTCTATTTATTATTTTTTTTACTACGCATCAAGCTGCGCTGGTTGTCTTTGCTCCTGTGTGCACGCGCACTCTCGCCTTTTCGACTTATTTTTATTTTTGATTTATTTTTGATTTATTTTCTCAATTTAAAAAAAAATACGCATCGTGCTGTGCTGTTTGTGTTTGCTTGAGTGCTTTCGCGCGCTCTCGCTTTGTGCACTTTACAATTTTTTTGTTATTATTTATCTATTCCTGAGAGTTTATCTTATTTTTTATTTGTTTATTTAAATGAAGTCGACCAGTTGCCTGCCCTTCCTTCCATTATCCGTCACCGAGACAAACTGAACAAAGTTCTGAGGTCGACCTTGTAAAGATAAGGATTCAGGTCTGTCTGCTGTTTACCTTTGCTCCTGCGCGCACTGCCCTTCTCTCCACATTTATGTGTTTGTTTGTTTGTCTATCTAATCTTTTGGGTTTTTATTTCTAATGAGGTCGACCAGTTGTCTATTTATTATTTTTTTTACTACGCATCAAGCTGCGCTGGTTGTCTTTGCTCCTGTGTGCACGCGCACTCTCGCCTTTTCCACTTATTTTTATTTTTGATTTATTTTTGATTTATTTTGTCAATTTTTTTAAAAAAAAATACGCATCGTGCTGTGCTGTTTGTGTTTGCTTGAGTGCTTTCGCGCGCTCTCGCTTTGTGCACTTTACAATTTTTTTGTTATTATTTATCTATTCCTGAGAGTTTATCTTATTTTTTATTTGTTTATTTAAATGAAGTCGACCAGTTGCCTGCCCTTCCTTCCATTATCCGTCACCGAGACAACTGAACAAAGTTCTGAGGTCGACCTTGTAAAGATAAGGATTCAGGTCTGTCTGCTGTTTACCTTTGCTCCTGCGCGCACTGCCCTTCTCTCCACATTTATGTGTTTGTTTGTTTGTCTATCCAATCTTTTGGGTTTTTATTTCTAATGAGGTCGACCAGTTGTCTATTTATTATTTTTTACTACGCATCAAGCTGCGCTGCTTGTCTTTGCTCCTGTGTGCTCGCGCACTCTCGCCTTTTCCACTTATTTTTATTTTTGATTTATTTTTGATTTATTTTGTCAATTTTAAAAAAAATACGCATCGTGCTGTGCTGTTTGTGTTTGCTTGAGTGCATTCGCGCGCTCTCGCTTTCTCCACTTTACAATTTTTTTGTTATTATTTATCTATTCCTGAGAGTTTATCTTATTTTTTATTTGTTTATTTAAATGAAGTCGACCAGTTGCCTGCCCATCCTTCCATTATCCGTCACCGAGACAAACTGAACAAAGTTCTGAGGTCGACCTTGTAAAGATAAGGATTCAGGTCTGTCTGCTGTTTACCTTTGCTCCTGCGCGCACTGCCCTTCTCTCCACATTTATGTGTTTGTTTGTTTGTCTATCTAATCTTTTGGGTTTTTATTTCTAATGAGGTCGACCAGTTGTCTATTTATTATTTTTTACTACGCATCAAGCTGCGCTGCTTGTCTTTGCTCCTGTGTGCTCGCGCACTCTCGCCTTTTCCACTTATTTTTATTTTTGATTTATTTTTGATTTATTTTGTCAATTTAAAAAAAATACGCATCGTGCTGTGCTGTTTGTGTTTGCTTGAGTGCATTCGCGCGCTCTCGCTTTCTCCACTTTACAATTTTTTGTTATTATTTATCTATTCCTGAGAGTTTATCTTATTTTTTATTTGTTTATTTAAATGAAGTCGACCAGTTGCCTGCCCTTCCTTCCATTATCCGTCACCGAGACAAACTGAACAAAGTTCTGAGGTCGACCTTGTAAAGATAAGGATTCAGGTCTGTCTGCTGTTTACCTTTGCTCCTGCGCGCACTGCCCTTCTCTCCACATTTATGTGTTTGTTTGTTTGTCTATCTAATCTTTTGGGTTTTTATTTCTAATGAGGTCGACCAGTTGTCTATTTATTATTTTTTTACTACGCATCAAGCTGCGCTGCTTGTCTTTGCTCCTGTGTGCTCGCGCACTCTCGCCTTTTCCACTTATTTTTATTTTTGATTTATTTTTGATTTATTTTGTCAATATAAAAAAAATACGCATCGTGCTGTGCTGTTTGTGTTTGCTTGAGTGCATTCGCGCGCTCTCGCTTTCTCCACTTTACAATTTTTTTGTTATTATTTATCTATTCCTGAGAGTTTATCTTATTTTTTATTTGTTTATTTAAATGAAGTCGACCAGTTGCCTGCCCTTCCTTCCATTATCCGTCACCGAGACAAACTGAACAAAGTTCTGAGGTCGACCTTGTAAAGATAAGGATTCAGGTCTGTCTGCTGTTTACCTTTGCTCCTGCGCGCACTGCCCTTCTCTCCACATTTATGTGTTTGTTTGTTTGTCTATCTAATCTTTTGGGTTTTTATTTCTAATGAGGTCGACCAGTTGTCTATTTATTATTTTTTTTACTACGCATCAAGCTGCGCTGCTTGTCTTTGCTCCTGTGTGCTCGCGCACTCTCGCCTTTTCCACTTATTTTTATTTTTGATTTATTTTTGATTTATTTTCTCAATTTAAAAAAAAATACGCATCGTGCTGTGCTGTTTGTGTTTGCTTGAGTGCATTCGCGCGCTCTCGCTTTCTCCACTTTACAATTTTTTTGTTATTATTTATCTATTCCTGAGAGTTTATCTTATTTTTTATTTGTTTATTTAAATGAAGTCGACCAGTTGCCTGCCCTTCCTTCCATTATCCGTCACCGAGACAAACTGAACAAAGTTCTGAGGTCGACCTTGTAAAGATAAGGATTCAGGTCTGTCTGCTGTTTACCTTTGCTCCTGCGCGCACTGCCCTTCTCTCCACATTTATGTGTTTGTTTGTTTGTCTATCTAATCTTTTGGGTTTTTATTTCTAATGAGGTCGACCAGTTGTCTATTTATTATTTTTTTTACTACGCATCAAGCTGCGCTGGTTGTCTTTGCTCCTGTGTGCACGCGCACTCTCGCCTTTTCCACTTATTTTTATTTTTGATTTATTTTTGATTTATTTTGCTCAATTTAAAAAAAAATACGCATCGTGCTGTGCTGTTTGTGTTTGCTTGAGTGCTTTCGCGCTCTCTCGCTTTGTGCACTTTACAATTTTTTTGTTATTATTTATCTATTCCTGAGAGTTTATCTTATTTTTTATTTGTTTATTTAAATGAAGTCGACCAGTTGCCTGCCCTTCCTTCCATTATCCGTCACCGAGACAAACTGAACAAAGTTCTGAGGTCGACCTTGTAAAGATAAGGATTCAGGTCTGTCTGCTGTTTACCTTTGCTCCTGCGCGCACTGCCCTTCTCTCCACATTTATGTGTTTGTTTGTTTGTCTATCCAATCTTTTGGGTTTTTATTTCTAATGAGGTCGACCAGTTGTCTATTTATTATTTTTTTTACTACGCATCAAGCTGCGCTGCTTGTCTTTGCTCCTGTGTGCTCGCGCACTCTCGCCTTTTCCACTTATTTTTATTTTTGATTTATTTTTGATTTATTTTGTCAATTTTTTTAAAAAAATACGCATCGTGCTGTGCTGTTTGTGTTTGCTTGAGTGCATTCGCGCGCTCTCGCTTTCTCCACTTTACAATTTTTTTGTTATTATTTATCTATTCCTGAGAGTTTATCTTATTTTTTATTTGTTTATTTAAATGAAGTCGACCAGTTGCCTGCCCTTCCTTCCATTATCCGTCACCGAGACAACCTGAACAAAGTTCTGAGGTCGACCTTGTAAAGATAAGGATTCAGGTCTGTCTGCTGTTTACCTTTGCTCCTGCGCGCACTGCCCTTCTCTCCACATTTATGTGTTTGTTTGTTTGTCTATCTAATCTTTTGGGTTTTTTTTCTAATGAGGTCGACCAGTTGTCTATTTATTATTTTTTTACTACGCATCAAGCTTCGCTGCTTGTCTTTGCTCCTGTGTGCTCGCGCACTCTCGCCTTTTCCACTTATTTTTATTTTTGATTTATTTTTGATTTATTTTGTCAATTTTAAAAAAAATACGCATCGTGGTGTGCTGTTTGTGTTTGCTTGAGTGCATTCGCGCGCTCTCGCTTTCTCCACTTTACAATTTTTTTGTTATTATTTATCTATTCCTGAGAGTTTATCTTATTTTTTATTTGTTTATTTAAATGAAGTCGACCAGTTGCCTGCCCATCCTTCCATTATCCGTCACCGAGACAAACTGAACAAAGTTCTGAGGTCGACCTTGTAAAGATAAGGATTCAGGTCTGTCTGCTGTTTACCTTTGCTCCTGCGTGCACTGCCCTTCTCTCCACATTTATGTGTTTGTTTGTTTGTCTATCTAATCTTTTGGGTTTTTTTTCTAATGAGGTCGACCAGTTGTCTATTTATTATTTTTTTACTACGCATCAAGCTTCGCTGCTTGTCTTTGCTCCTGTGTGCTCGCGCACTCTCGCCTTTTCCACTTATTTTTATTTTTGATTTATTTTTGATTTATTTTGTCAATTTTAAAAAAAATACGCATCGTGCTGTGCTGTTTGTGTTTGCTTGAGTGCATTCGCGCGCTCTCGCTTTCTCCACTTTACAATTTTTTTGTTATTATTTATCTATTCCTGAGAGTTTATCTTATTTTTTATTTGTTTATTTAAATGAAGTCGACCAGTTGCCTGCCCTTCCTTCCATTATCCGTCACCGAGACAAACTGAACAAAGTTCTGAGGTCGACCTTGTAAAGATAAGGATTCAGGTCTGTCTGCTGTTTACCTTTGCTCCTGCGCGCACTGCCCTTCTCTCCACATTTATGTGTTTGTTTGTTTGTCTATCTAATCTTTTGGGTTTTTATTTCTAATGAGGTCGACCAGTTGTCTATTTATTATTCTTTTTACTACGCATCAAGCTGCGCTGCTTGTCTTTGCTCCTGTGTGCTCGCGCACTCTCGCCTTTTCCACTTATTGTTATTTTTTATTTATTTTTGATTTATTTTGTCAATAAAAAAAAATACGCATCGTGCTGTGCCGTTTGTGTTTGCTTGAGTGCATTCGTGCGCTCTCGCTTTCTCCACTTTACAATTTTTTGCATATTATTTATCTATTCCTGAGAGTTTATCTTATTTTTTATTTGTTTATTTAAATGAAGTCGACCAGTTGCCTGCCCTTCCTTCCATTATCCGTCACCGAGACAAACTGAACAAAGTTCTGAGGTCGACCTTGTAAAGATAAGGATTCAGGTCTGTCTGCTGTTTACCTTTGCTCCTGCGCGCACTGCCCTTCTCTCCACATTTATGTGTTTGTTTGTTTGTCTATCTAATCTTTTGGGTTTTTATTTCTAATGAGGTCGACCAGTTGTCTATTTATTATTTTTTTTTACTACGCATCAAGCTGCGCTGGTTGTCTTTGCTCCTGTGTGCACGCGCACTCTCGCCTTTTCCACTTATTTTTATTTTTGATTTATTTTTGATTTATTTTCTCAATTTAAAAAAAAATACGCATCGTGCTGTGCTGTTTGTGTTTGCTTGAGTGCTTTCGCGCGCTCTCGCTTTGTGCACTTTACAATTTTTTTGTTATTATTTATCTATTCCTGAGAGTTTATCTTATTTTTTATTTGTTTATTTAAATGAAGTCGACCAGTTGCCTGCCCTTCCTTCCATTATCCGTCACCGAGACAAACTGAACAAAGTTCTGAGGTCGACCTTGTAAAGATAAGGATTCAGGTCTGTCTGCTGTTTACCTTTGCTCCTGCGCGCACTGCCCTTCTCTCCACATTTATGTGTTTGTTTGTTTGTCTATCCAATCTTTTGGGTTTTTATTTCTAATGAGGTCGACCAGTTGTCTATTTATTATTTTTTTTTACTACGCATCAAGCTGCGCTGCTTGTCTTTGCTCCTGTGTGCTCGCGCACTCTCGCCTTTTCCACTTATTTTTATTTTTGATTTATTTTTGATTTATTTTGATTTATTTTCTCAATTTAAAAAAAATACGCATCGTGCTGTGCTGTTTGTGTTTGCTTGAGTGCATTCGCACGCTCTCGCTTTCTCCACTTTACAATTTTTTTGTTATTATTTATCTATTCCTGAGAGTTTATCTTATTTTTTATTTGTTTATTTAAATGAAGTCGACCAGTTGCCTGCCCTTCCTTCCATTATCCGTCACCGAGACAAACTGAACAAAGTTCTGAGGTCGACCTTGTAAAGATAAGGATTCAGGTCTGTCTGCTGTTTACCTTTGCTCCTGCGCGCACTGCCCTTCTCTCCACATTTATGTGTTTGTTTGTTTGTCTATCTAATCTTTTGGGTTTTTATTTCTAATGAGGTCGACCAGTTGTCTATTTATTATTTTTTTTACTACGCATCAAGCTGCGCTGCTTGTCTTTGCTCCTGTGTGCTCGCGCACTCTCGCCTTTTCCACTTATTTTTATTTTTGATTTATTTTTGATTTATTTTTGTCAATTTTTTTAAAAAAATACGCATCGTGCTGTGCTGTTTGTGTTTGCTTGAGTGCATTCGCGCGCTCTCGCTTTCTCCACTTTACAATTTTTTTGTTATTATTTATCTATTCCTGAGAGTTTATCTTATTTTTTATTTGTTTATTTAAATGAAGTCGACCAGTTGCCTGCCCTTCCTTCCATTATCCGTCACCGAGACAAACTGAACAAAGTTCTGAGGTCGACCTTGTAAAGATAAGGATTCAGGTCTGTCTGCTGTTTACCTTTGCTCCTGCGCGCACTGCCCTTCTCTCCACATTTATGTGTTTGTTTGTTTGTCTATCTAATCTTTTGGGTTTTTATTTCTAATGAGGTCGACCAGTTGTCTATTTATTATTTTTTTACTACGCATCAAGCTGCGCTGCTTGTCTTTGCTCCTGTGTGCTCGCGCACTCTCGCCTTTTCCACTTATTTTTATTTTTGATTTATTTTTGATTTATTTTGTCAATTTAAAAAAAATACGCATCGTGCTGTGCTGTTTGTGTTTGCTTGAGTGCATTCGCGCGCTCTCGCTTTCTCCACTTTACAATTTTTTTGTTATTATTTATCTATTCCTGAGAGTTTATCTTATTTTTTATTTGTTTATTTAAATGAAGTCGACCAGTTGCCTGCCCTTCCTTCCATTATCCGTCACCGAGACAAACTGAACAAAGTTCTGAGGTCGACCTTGTAAAGATAAGGATTCAGGTCTGTCTGCTGTTTACCTTTGCTCCTGCGTGCACTGCCCTTCTCTCCACATTTATGTGTTTGTTTGTTTGTCTATCTAATCTTTTGGGTTTTTATTTCTAATGAGGTCGACCAGTTGTCTATTTATTATTTTTTTACTACGCATCAAGCTTCGCTGCTTGTCTTTGCTCCTGTGTGCTCGCGCACTCTCGCCTTTTCCACTTATTTTTATTTTTGATTTATTTTTGATTTATTTTGCCAATTTAAAAAAAATACGCATCGTGCTGTGCGTTTGTGTTTGCTTGAGTGCATTCGCGCGCTCTCGCTTTCTCCACTTTACAATTTTTTTGTTATTATTTATCTATTCCTGAGAGTTTATCTTATTTTTTATTTGTTTATTTAAATGAAGTCGACCAGTTGCCTGCCCTTCCTTCCATTATCCGTCACCGAGACAAACTGAACAAAGTTCTGAGGTCGACCTTGTAAAGATAAGGATTCAGGTCTGTCTGCTGTTTACCTTTGCTCCTGCGCGCACTGCCCTTCTCTCCACATTTATGTGTTTGTTTGTTTGTCTATCTAATCTTTTGGGTTTTTATTTCTAATGAGGTCGACCAGTTGTCTATTTATTATTTTTTTTACTACGCATCAAGCTGCGCTGCTTGTCTTTGCTCCTGTGTGCTCGCGCACTCTCGCCTTTTCCACTTATTTTTATTTTTATTTATTTTTGATTTATTTTGTCAATTTTAAAAAAAAATACGCATCGTGCTGTGCTGTTTGTGTTTGCTTGAGTGCATTCGGCGCTCTCGCTTTCTCCACTTTACAATTTTTTTGTATTATTTATCTATTCCTGAGAGTTTATCTTATTTTTTATTTGTTTATTTAAATGAAGTCGACCAGTTGCCTGCCCTTCCTTCCATTATCCGTCACCGAGACAAACTGAACAAAGTTCTGAGGTCGACCTTGTAAAGATAAGGATTCAGGTCTGTCTGCTGTTTACCTTTGCTCCTGCGCGCACTGCCCTTCTCTCCACATTTATGTGTTTGTTTGTTTGTCTATCTAATCTTTTGGGTTTTTATTTCTAATGAGGTCGACCAGTTGTCTATTTATTTTTTTTTTTACTACGCATCAAGCTGCGCTGGCTTGTCTTTGCTCCTGTGTGCATCGCGCACTCTCGCCTTTTCCACTTATTTTTATTTTTGATTTATTTTTGATTTATTTTGTCAATTTAAAAAAAAATACGCATCGTGCTGTGCTGTTTGTGTTTGCTTGAGTGCATTCGCGCGCTCTCGCTTTCTCCACTTTACAATTTTTTTGTTATTATTTATCTATTCCTGAGAGTTTATCTTATTTTTTATTTGTTTATTTAAATGAAGTCGACCAGTTGCCTGCCCTTCCTTCCATTATCCGTCACCGAGACAAACTGAACAAAGTTCTGAGGTCGACCTTGTAAAGATAAGGATTCAGGTCTGTCTGCTGTTTACCTTTGCTCCTGCGCGCACTGCCCTTCTCTCCACATTTATGTGTTTGTTTGTTTGTCTATCTAATCTTTTGGGTTTTTATTTCTAATGAGGTCGACCAGTTGTCTATTTATTATTTTTTTTACTACGCATCAAGCTGCGCTGCTTGTCTTTGCTCCTGTGTGCTCGCGCACTCTCGCCTTTTCCACTTATTTTTATTTTTGATTTATTTTTGATTTATTTTGTCAATTTTTTTAAAAAAAAATACGCATCGTGCTGTGCTGTTTGTGTTTGCTTGAGTGCATTCGCGCGCTCTCGCTTTCTCCACTTTACAATTTTTTTGTTATTATTTATCTATTCCTGAGAGTTTATCTTATTTTTTATTTGTTTATTTAAATGAAGTCGACCAGTTGCCTGCCCTTCCTTCCATTATCCGTCACCGAGACAAACTGAACAAAGTTCTGAGGTCGACCTTGTAAAGATAAGGATTCAGGTCTGTCTGCTGTTTACCTTTGCTCCTGCGCGCACTGCCCTTCTCTCCACATTTATGTGTTTGTTTGTTTGTCTATCTAATCTTTTGGGTTTTTATTTCTAATGAGGTCGACCAGTTGTCTATTTATTATTTTTTTTACTACGCATCAAGCTGCGCTGCTTGTCTTTGCTCCTGTGTGCTCGCGCACTCTCGCCTTTTCCACTTATTTTTATTTTTGATTTATTTTTGATTTATTTTGTCAATTTTTTAAAAAAATACGCATCGTGCTGTGCTGTTTGTGTTTGCTTGAGTGCATTCGCGCGCTCTCGCTTTCTCCACTTTACAATTTTTTTGTTATTATTTATCTATTCCTGAGAGTTTATCTTATTTTTATTTGTTTATTTAAATGAAGTCGACCAGTTGCCTGCCCTTCCTTCCATTATCCGTCACCGAGACAACCTGAACAAAGTTCTGAGGTCGACCTTGTAAAGATAAGGATTCAGGTCTGTCTGCTGTTTACCTTTGCTCCTGCGCGCACTGCCCTTCTCTCCACATTTATGTGTTTGTTTGTTTGTCTATCTAATCTTTTGGGTTTTTATTTCTAATGAGGTCGACCAGTTGTCTATTTATTATTTTTTTACTACGCATCAAGCTGCGCTGCTTGTCTTTGCTCCTGTGTGCTCGCGCACTCTCGCCTTTTCCACTTATTTTTATTTTTTATTTATTTTTGATTTATTTTGTCAATTTAAAAAAAATACGCATCGTGCTGTGCTGTTTGTGTTTGCTTGAGTGCATTCGCGCGCTCTCGCTTTCTCCACTTTACAATTTTTTTGTTATTATTTATCTATTCCTGAGAGTTTATCTTATTTTTATTTGTTTATTTAAATGAAGTCGACCAGTTGCCTGCCCTTCCTTCCATTATCCGTCACCGAGACAAACTGAACAAAGTTCTGAGGTCGACCTTGTAAAGATAAGGATTCAGGTCTGTCTGCTGTTTACCTTTGCTCCTGCCGCACTGCCCTTCTCTCCACATTTATGTGTTTGTTTGTTTGTCTATCTAATCTTTTGGGTTTTTATTTCTAATGAGGTCGACCAGTTGTCTATTTATTATTTTTTTTACTACGCATCAAGCTGCGCTGCTTGTCTTTGCTCCTGTGTGCTCGCGCACTCTCGCCTTTTCCACTTATTTTTATTTTTGATTTATTTTTGATTTATTTTGCCAATTTAAAAAAAATACGCATCGTGCTGTGCTGTTTGTGTTTGCTTGAGTGCATTCGCGCGCTCTCGCTTTCTCCACTTTACAATTTTTTTGTTATTATTTATCTATTCCTGAGAGTTTATCTTATTTTTTATTTGTTTATTTAAATGAAGTCGACCAGTTGCCTGCCCTTCCTTCCATTATCCGTCACCGAGACAAACTGAACAAAGTTCTGAGGTCGACCTTGTAAAGATAAGGATTCAGGTCTGTCTGCTGTTTACCTTTGCTCCTGCGCGCACTGCCCTTCTCTCCACATTTATGTGTTTGTTTGTTTGTCTATCTAATCTTTTGGGTTTTTATTTCTAATGAGGTCGACCAGTTGTCTATTTATTATTTTTTTTTACTACGCATCAAGCTGCGCTGCTTGTCTTTGCTCCTGTGTGCTCGCGCACTCTCGCCTTTTCCACTTATTTTTATTTTTGATTTATTTTTGATTTATTTTGTCAATTTTAAAAAAAATACGCATCGTGCTGTGCTGTTTGTGTTTGCTTGAGTGCATTCGCGCTCTCTCGCTTTCTCCACTTTACAATTTTTTTTATTATTTATCTATTCCTGAGAGTTTATCTTATTTTTTATTTGTTTATTTAAATGAAGTCGACCAGTTGCCTGCCCTTCCTTCCATTATCCGTCACCGAGACAAACTGAACAAAGTTCTGAGGTCGACCTTGTAAAGATAAGGATTCAGGTCTGTCTGCTGTTTCCCTTTGCTCCTGCGCGCACTGCCCTTCTCTCCACATTTATGTGTTTGTTTGTTTGTCTATCTAATCTTTTGGGTTTTTATTTCTAATGAGGTCGACCAGTTGTCTATTTATTATTTTTTTTACTACGCATCAAGCTGCACGGCTTGTCTTTGCTCCTGTGTGATCGCGCAGTCTCGCCTTTTCCACTTATTTTTATTTTTGATTTATTTTTGATTTATTTTGTCAATTTAAAAAAAAATACGCATCGTGCTGTGCTGTTTGTGTTTGCTTGAGTGCATTCGCGCGCTCTCGCTTTCTCCACTTTACAATTTTTTTGTTATTATTTATCTATTCCTGAGAGTTTATCTTATTTTTTATTTGTTTATTTAAATGAAGTCGACCAGTTACCTGCCCTTCCTTCCATTATCCGTCACCGAGACAAACTGAACAAAGTTCTGAGGTCGACCTTGTAAAGATAAGGATTCAGGTCTGTCTGCTGTTTACCTTTGCTCCTGCGCACTGCCCTTCTCTCCACATTTATGTGTTTGTTTGTTTGTCTATCTAATCTTTTGGGTTTTTATTTCTAATGAGGTCGACCAGTTGTCTATTTATTATTTTTTTTACTACGCATCAAGCTGCGCTGCTTGTCTTTGCTCCTGTGTGCTCGCGCACTCTCGCCTTTTCCACTTATTTTTATTTTTGATTTATTTTTGATTTATTTTGTCAATTTTTTAAAAAAATACGCATCGTGCTGTGCTGTTTGTGTTTGCTTGAGTGCATTCGCGCGCTCTCGCTTTCTCCACTTTACAATTTTTTTGTTATTATTTATCTATTCCTGAGAGTTTATCTTATTTTTTATTTGTTTATTTAAATGAAGTCGACCAGTTGCCTGCCCTTCCTTCCATTATCCGTCACCGAGACAAACTGAACAAAGTTCTGAGGTCGACCTTGTAAAGATAAGGATTCAGGTCTGTCTGCTGTTTACCTTTGCTCCTGCGCGCACTGCCCTTCTCTCCACATTTATGTGTTTGTTTGTTTGTCTATCTAATCTTTTGGGTTTTTATTTCTAATGAGGTCGACCAGTTGTCTATTTATTATTTTTTTACTACGCATCAAGCTGCGCTGCTTTCTTTGCTCCTGTGTGCTCGCGCACTCTCGCCTTTTCCACTTATTTTTATTTTTGATTTATTTTTGATTTATTTTGTCAATTTTTTAAAAAAATACGCATCGTGCTGTGCTGTTTGTGTTTGCTTGAGTGCATTCGCGCGTTCTCGCTTTCTCCACTTTACAATTTTTTTGTTATTATTTATCTATTCCTGAGAGTTTATATTATTTTATTTGTTTATTTAAATGAAGTCGACCAGTTGCCTGCCCTTCCTTCCATTATCCGTCACCGAGACAAACTGAACAAAGTTCTGAGGTCGACCTTGTAAAGATAAGGATTCAGGTCTGTCTGCTGTTTACCTTTGCTCCTGCGCGCACTGCCCTTCTCTCCACATTTATGTGTTTGTTTGTTTGTCTATCTAATCTTTTGGGTTTTTATTTCTAATGAGGTCGACCAGTTGTCTATTTATTATTTTTTTTTACTACGCATCAAGCTGCGCTGCTTGTCTTTGCTCCTGTGTGCTCGCGCACTCTCGCCTTTTCCACTTATTTTTATTTTTTATTTATTTTTGATTTATTTTGTCAATTTAAAAAAAATACGCATCGTGCTGTGCTGTTTGTGTTTGCTTGAGTGCATTCGCGCGCTCTCGCTTTCTGCACTTTACAATTTTTTTGTTATTATTTATCTATTCCTGAGAGTTTATCTTATTTTTATTTGTTTATTTAAATGAAGTCGACCAGTTGCCTGCCCTTCCTTCCATTATCCGTCACCGAGACAAACTGAACAAAGTTCTGAGGTCGACCTTGTAAAGATAAGGATTCAGGTCTGTCTGCTGTTTACCTTTGCTCCTGCGCGCACTGCCCTTCTCTCCACATTTATGTGTTTGTTTGTTTGTCTATCTAATCTTTTGGGTTTTTATTTCTAATGAGGTCGACCAGTTGTCTATTTATTATTTTTTTTACTACGCATCAAGCTGCGCTGCTTGTCTTTGCTCCTGTGTGCTCGCGCACTCTCGCCTTTTCCACTTATTTTTATTTTTGATTTATTTTTGATTTATTTTCTCAATTTAAAAAAAATACGCATCGTGCTGTGCTGTTTGTGTTTGCTTGAGTGCATTCGCGCGCTCTCGCTTTCTCCACTTTACAATTTTTTTGTTATTATTTATCTATTCCTGAGAGTTTATCTTATTTTTTATTTGTTTATTTAAATGAAGTCGACCAGTTGCCTGCCCTTCCTTCCATTATCCGTCACCGAGACAAAGTGAACAAAGTTCTGAGGTCGACCTTGTAAAGATAAGGATTCAGGTCTGTCTGCTGTTTACCTTTGCTCCTGCGCGCACTGCCCTTCTCTCCACATTTATGTGTTTGTTTGTTTGTCTATCCAAACTTTTGGGTTTTTATTTCTAATGAGGTCGACCAGTTGTCTATTTATTATTTTTTTTTACTACGCATCAAGCTGCGCTGCTTGTCTTTGCTCCTGTGTGCTCGCGCACTCTGGCCTTTTCCACTTATTTTTATTTTTGATTTATTTTTGATTTATTTTGTCAATTTTTTTAAAAAATACGCATCGTGCTGTGCTGTTTGTGTTTGCTTGAGTGCATTCGCGCGCTCTCGCTTTCTCCACTTTACAATTTTTTTGTTATTATTTATCTATTCCTGAGAGTTTATCTTATTTTTTATTTGTTTATTTAAATGAAGTCGACCAGTTGCCTGCCCTTCCTTCCATTATCCGTCACCGAGACAACCTGAACAAAGTTCTGAGGTCGACCTTGTAAAGATAAGGATTCAGGTCTGTCTGCTGTTTACATTTGCTCCTGCGCGCACTGCCCTTCTCTCCACATTTATGTGTTTGGTTGTTTGTCTATCTAATCTTTTGGGTTTTTATTTCTAATGAGGTCGACCAGTTGTCTATTTATTATTTTTTTTACTACGCATCAAGCTGCGCTGCTTGTGTTTGCTCCTGTGTGCTCGCGCACTTCGCCTTTTCCACTTATTTTTATTTTTGATTTATTTTTGATTTATTTTGTCAATTTTTTAAAAAAAATACGCATCCTGCTGTGCTGTTTGTGTTTGCTTGAGTGCATTCGCGCGCTCTCGCTTTCTCCACTTTACAATTATTTTGTTATTATTTATCTATTCCTGAGCGTTTATATTATTTTTTATTTGTTTATTTAAATGAAGTCGACCAGATGCCTGCCCTTCCTTCCATTATCCGTCACCGAGAAAAACTGAACAAAGTTCTGAGGTCGACCTTGTAAAGATAAGGATTCAGGTCTGTCTGCTGTTTACCTTTGCTCCTGCGTGCACTGCCCTTCTCTCCACATTTATGTGTTTGTTTGTTTGTCTATCTAATCTTTTGGGTTTTTTTTCTAATGAGGCAGACCAGTTGTCTATTTATTATTTTCTTTACTACGCATCAAGCTTCGCTGCTTGTCTTTGCTCCTGTGTGCTCGCGCACTCTCGCCTTTTCCACTTATTTTTATTTTTGATTTATTTTTGATTTATTTTGTCAATTTTTTAAAAAAATACGCATCGTGCTGTGCTGTTTGTGTTTGCTTGAGTGCATTCGCGCGCTCTCGCTTTCTCCACTTTACAATTTTTTTGTTATTATTTATCTATTCCTGAGAGTTTATCTTAATTTTTATTTGTTTATTTAAATGAAGTCGACCAGTTGCCTGCCCTTCCTTCCATTATCCACACCGAGACAAACTGAACAAAGTTCTGAGGTCGACCTTGTAAAGATAAGGATTCAGGTCTGTCTGCTGTTTACCTTTGCTCCTGCGCGCACTGCCCTTCTCTCCACATTTATGTGTTTGTTTGTTTGTCTATCTAATCTTTTGGGTTTTTATTTCTAATGAGGTCGACCAGTTGTCTATTTATTATTCTTTTTACTACGCATCAAGCTGCGCTGCTTGACTTTGCTCCTGTGTGCTCGCGCACTCTCGCCTTTTCCACTTATTGTTATTTTTTATTTATTTTTGATTTATTTTGTCAATATAAAAAAAAATACGCATCGTGCTGTGCCGTTTGTGTTTGCTTGAGTGCATTCGTGCGCTCTCGCTTTCTCCACTTTACAATTTTTTGCATATTATTTATCTATTCCTGAGAGTTTATCTTATTTTTTATTTGTTTATTTAAATGAAGTCGACCAGTTGCCTGCCCTTCCTTCCATTATCCGTCACCGAGACAAACTGAACAAAGTTCTGAGGTCGACCTTGTAAAGATAAGGATTCAGGTCTGTCTGCTGTTTACCTTTGCTCCTGCGCGAACTGCCCTTCTCTCCACATTTATGTGTTTGTTTGTTTGTCTATCTAATCTTTTGGGTTTTTATTTCTAATGAGGTCGACCAGTTGTCTATTTATTTTTTTTTTTACTACGCATCAAGCTGCGCTGGTTGTCTTTGCTCCTGTGTGCACGCGCACTCTCGCCTTTTCCACTTATTTTTATTTTTGATTTATTTTTGATTTATTTTCTCAATTTAAAAAAAAATACGCATCGTGCTGTGCTGTTTGTGTTTGCTTGAGTGCTTTCGCGCGCTCTCGCTTTGTGCACTTTACAATTTTTTTGTTATTATTTATCTATTCCTGAGAGTTTATCTTATTTTTTATTTGTTTATTTAAATGAAGTCGACCAGTTGCCTGCCCTTCCTTCCATTATCCGTCACCGAGACAAACTGAACAAAGTTCTGAGGTCGACCTTGTAAAGATAAGGATTCAGGTCTGTCTGCTGTTTACCTTTGCTCCTGCGCGCACTGCCCTTCTCTCCACATTTATGTGTTTGTTTGTTTGTCTATCCAATCTTTTGGGTTTTTATTTCTAATGAGGTCGACCAGTTGTCTATTTATTATTTTTTTTTACTACGCATCAAGCTGCGCTGCTTGTCTTTGCTCCTGTGTGCTCGCGCACTCTCGCCTTTTCCACTTATTTTTATTTTTGTTTTTTTTTTGATTTATTTTGTCAATTTTTTTAAAAAAATACGCATCGTGCTGTGATGTTTGTGTTTGCTTGAGTGCATTCGCGCGCTCTCGCTTTCTCCACTTTACAATTTTTTTGTTATTATTTATCTATTCCTGAGAGTTTATCTTATTTTTTATTTGTTTATTTAAATGAAGTCGACCAGTTGCCTGCCCTTCCTTCCATTATCCGTCACCGAGACAAAGTGAACAAAGTTCTGAGGTCGACCTTGTAAAGATAAGGATTCAGGTCTGTCTGCTGTTTACCTTTGCTCCTGCGCGCACTGCCCTTCTCTCCACATTTATGTGTTTGTTTGTTTGTCTATCCAAACTTTTGGGTTTTTATTTCTAATGAGGTCGACCAGTTGTCTATTTATTATTTTTTTTTACTACGCATCAAGCTGCGCTGCTTGTCTTTGCTCCTGTGTGCTCGCGCACTCTGGCCTTTTCCACTTATTTTTATTTTTGATTTATTTTTGATTTATTTTGTCAATTTTTTTAAAAAATACGCATCGTGCTGTGCTGTTTGTGTTTGCTTGAGTGCATTCGCGCGCTCTCGCTTTCTCCACTTTACAATTTTTTTGTTATTATTTATCTATTCCTGAGAGTTTATCTTATTTTTTATTTGTTTATTTAAATGAAGTCGACCAGTTGCCTGCCCTTCCTTCCATTATCCGTCACCGAGACAACCTGAACAAAGTTCTGAGGTCGACCTTGTAAAGATAAGGATTCAGGTCTGTCTGCTGTTTACATTTGCTCCTGCGCGCACTGCCCTTCTCTCCACATTTATGTGTTTGGTTGTTTGTCTATCTAATCTTTTGGGTTTTTATTTCTAATGAGGTCGACCAGTTGTCTATTTATTATTTTTTTTACTACGCATCAAGCTGCGCTGCTTGTGTTTGCTCCTGTGTGCTCGCGCACTTCGCCTTTTCCACTTATTTTTATTTTTGATTTATTTTTGATTTATTTTGTCAATTTTTTAAAAAAAATACGCATCCTGCTGTGCTGTTTGTGTTTGCTTGAGTGCATTCGCGCGCTCTCGCTTTCTCCACTTTACAATTATTTTGTTATTATTTATCTATTCCTGAGCGTTTATATTATTTTTTATTTGTTTATTTAAATGAAGTCGACCAGATGCCTGCCCTTCCTTCCATTATCCGTCACCGAGAAAAACTGAACAAAGTTCTGAGGTCGACCTTGTAAAGATAAGGATTCAGGTCTGTCTGCTGTTTACCTTTGCTCCTGCGTGCACTGCCCTTCTCTCCACATTTATGTGTTTGTTTGTTTGTCTATCTAATCTTTTGGGTTTTTTTTCTAATGAGGCAGACCAGTTGTCTATTTATTATTTTCTTTACTACGCATCAAGCTTCGCTGCTTGTCTTTGCTCCTGTGTGCTCGCGCACTCTCGCCTTTTCCACTTATTTTTATTTTTGATTTATTTTTGATTTATTTTGTCAATTTTTTAAAAAAATACGCATCGTGCTGTGCTGTTTGTGTTTGCTTGAGTGCATTCGCGCGCTCTCGCTTTCTCCACTTTACAATTTTTTTGTTATTATTTATCTATTCCTGAGAGTTTATCTTAATTTTTATTTGTTTATTTAAATGAAGTCGACCAGTTGCCTGCCCTTCCTTCCATTATCCATCACCGAGACAAACTGAACAAAGTTCTGAGGTCGACCTTGTAAAGATAAGGATTCAGGTCTGTCTGCTGTTTACCTTTGCTCCTGCGCGCACTGCCCTTCTCTCCACATTTATGTGTTTGTTTGTTTGTCTATCTAATCTTTTGGGTTTTTATTTCTAATGAGGTCGACCAGTTGTCTATTTATTATTCTTTTTACTACGCATCAAGCTGCGCTGCTTGACTTTGCTCCTGTGTGCTCGCGCACTCTCGCCTTTTCCACTTATTGTTATTTTTTATTTATTTTTGATTTATTTTGTCAATATAAAAAAAAATACGCATCGTGCTGTGCCGTTTGTGTTTGCTTGAGTGCATTCGTGCGCTCTCGCTTTCTCCACTTTACAATTTTTTGCATATTATTTATCTATTCCTGAGAGTTTATCTTATTTTTTATTTGTTTATTTAAATGAAGTCGACCAGTTGCCTGCCCTTCCTTCCATTATCCGTCACCGAGACAAACTGAACAAAGTTCTGAGGTCGACCTTGTAAAGATAAGGATTCAGGTCTGTCTGCTGTTTACCTTTGCTCCTGCGCGAACTGCCCTTCTCTCCACATTTATGTGTTTGTTTGTTTGTCTATCTAATCTTTTGGGTTTTTATTTCTAATGAGGTCGACCAGTTGTCTATTTATTTTTTTTTTTACTACGCATCAAGCTGCGCTGGTTGTCTTTGCTCCTGTGTGCACGCGCACTCTCGCCTTTTCCACTTATTTTTATTTTTGATTTATTTTTGATTTATTTTCTCAATTTAAAAAAAAATACGCATCGTGCTGTGCTGTTTGTGTTTGCTTGAGTGCTTTCGCGCGCTCTCGCTTTGTGCACTTTACAATTTTTTTGTTATTATTTATCTATTCCTGAGAGTTTATCTTATTTTTTATTTGTTTATTTAAATGAAGTCGACCAGTTGCCTGCCCTTCCTTCCATTATCCGTCACCGAGACAAACTGAACAAAGTTCTGAGGTCGACCTTGTAAAGATAAGGATTCAGGTCTGTCTGCTGTTTACCTTTGCTCCTGCGCGCACTGCCCTTCTCTCCACATTTATGTGTTTGTTTGTTTGTCTATCCAATCTTTTGGGTTTTTATTTCTAATGAGGTCGACCAGTTGTCTATTTATTATTTTTTTTTACTACGCATCAAGCTGCGCTGCTTGTCTTTGCTCCTGTGTGCTCGCGCACTCTCGCCTTTTCCACTTATTTTTATTTTTGTTTTTTTTTTGATTTATTTTGTCAATTTTTTTAAAAAAATACGCATCGTGCTGTGATGTTTGTGTTTGCTTGAGTGCATTCGCGCGCTCTCGCTTTCTCCACTTTACAATTTTTTTGTTATTATTTATCTATTCCTGAGAGTTTATCTTATTTTTTATTTGTTTATTTAAATGAAGTCGACCAGTTGCCTGCCCTTCCTTCCATTATCCGTCACCGAGACAACCTGAACAAAGTTCTGAGGTCGACCTTGTAAAGATAAGGATTCAGGTCTGTCTGCTGTTTACCTTTGCTCCTGCGCGCACTGCCCTTCTCTCCACATTTATGTGTTTGTTTGTTTGTCTATCCAAACTTTTGGGTTTTTATTTCTAATGAGGTCGACCAGTTGTCTATTTATTATTTTTTTTTACTACGCATCAAGCTGCGCTGCTTGTCTTTGCTCCTGTGTGCTCGCGCACTCTCGCCTTTTCCACTTATTTTTATTTTTGATTTATTTTTGATTTATTTTGTCAATTTTTTAAAAAAATACGCATCGTGCTGTGCTGTTTGTGTTTGCTTGAGTGCATTCGCGCGCTCTCGCTTTCTCCACTTTACAATTTTTTTGTTATTATTTATCTATTCCTGAGAGTTTATCTTAATTTTTATTTGTTTATTTAAATGAAGTCGACCAGTTGCCTGCCCTTCCTTCCATTATCCGTCACCGAGACAACCTGAACAAAGTTCTGAGGTCGACCTTGTAAAGATAAGGATTCAGGTCTGTCTGCTGTTTACATTTGCTCCTGCGCGCACTGCCCTTCTCTCCACATTTATGTGTTTGTTTGTTTGTCTATCTAATCTTTTGGGTTTTTATTTCTAATGAGGTCGACCAGTTGTCTATTTATTATTTTTTTTTACTACGCATCAAGCTGCGCTGCTTGTCTTTGCTCCTGTGTGCTCGCGCACTCTCGCCTTTTCCACTTATTTTTATTTTTGATTTATTTTTGATTTATTTTGTCAATTTTAAAAAAAATACGCATCGTGCTGTGCTGTTTGTGTTTGCTTGAGTGCATTCGCGCGCTCTCGCTTTCTCCACTTTACAATTTTTTGTTATTATTTATCTATTCCTGAGAGTTTATCTTATTTTTTATTTGTTTATTTAAATGAAGTCGACCAGTTGCCTGCCCTTCCTTCCATTATCCGTCACCGAGACAAACTGAACAAAGTTCTGAGGTCGACCTTGTAAAGATAAGGATTCAGGTCTGTCTGCTGTTTACCTTTGCTCCTGCGCGCACTGCCCTTCTCTCCACATTTATGTGTTTGTTTGTTTGTCTATCTAATCTTTTGGGTTTTTATTTCTAATGAGGTCGACCAGTTGTCTATTTATTATTTTTTTTACTACGCATCAAGCTGCGCTGCTTGTCTTTGCTCCTGTGTGCTCGCGCAGTCTCGCCTTTTCCACTTATTTTTATTTTTGATTTATTTTTGATTTATTTTGTCAATTTTTTAAAAAAATACGCATCGTGCTGTGCTGTTTGTGTTTGCTTGAGTGCATTCGCGCGCTCTCGCTTTCTCCACTTTACAATTTTTTTGTTATTATTTATCTATTCCTGAGAGTTTATCTTATTTTTTATTTGTTTATTTAAATGAAGTCGACCAGTTGCCTGCCCTTCCTTCCATTATCCGTCACCGAGACAAACTGAACAAAGTTCTGAGGTCGACCTTGTAAAGATAAGGATTCAGGTCTGTCTGCTGTTTACCATTTGCTCCTGCGCGCACTGCCCTTCTCTCCACATTTATGTGTTTGTTTGTTTGTCTATCTAATCTTTTGGGTTTTTATTTCTAATGAGGTCGACCAGTTGTCTATTTATTATTTTTTTTACTACGCATCAAGCTGCGCTGCTTGTCTTGCTCCTGTGTGCTCGCGCATCTCGCCTTTTCCACTTATTTTATTTTTGATTTATTTTTGATTTATTTTGTCAATTTAAAAAAAAATACGCATCGTGCTGTGCTGTTTGTGTTTGCTTGAGTGCATTCGCGCGCTCTCGCTTTCTCCACTTTACAATTTTTTGTTATTATTTATCTATTCCTGAGAGTTTATCTTATTTTTTATTTGTTTATTTAAATGAAGTCGACCAGTTACCTGCCCTTCCTTCCATTATCCGTCACCGAGACAAACTGAACAAAGTTCTGAGGTCGACCTTGTAAAGATAAGGATTCAGGTCTGTCTACTGTTTC
>NW_025958071.1:0-49018 GCF_023159225.1 Perognathus longimembris pacificus | reverse complement strand
TTTTTATTTCTAATGAGGTCGACCAGTTGTCTATTTATTATTTTTTTTACTACGCATCAAGCTGCGCTGCTTGTCTTTGCTCCTGTGTGCTCGCGCACTCTCTCCTTTTCCACTTGTTTTTATTTTTGATTTATTTTTGATTTATTTTGTCAATTTAAAAAAAAATACGCATCGTGCTGTGCTGTTTGTGTTTGCTTGAGTGCATTCGCGCGCTCTAGCTTTCTCCACTTTACAATTTTTTTTGTTATTATTTATCTATTCCTGAGAGTTTATCTTATTTTTTATTTGTTTATTTAAATGAAGTCGACCAGTTGCCTGCCCTTCCTTCCATTATGCGTCACCGAGACAAACTGAACAAAGTTCTGAGGTCGACCTTGTAAAGATAAGGATTCAGGTCTGTCTGCTGTTTACCTTTGCTCCTGCGCGCACTGCCCTTCTCTCCACATTTATGTGTTTGTTTGTTTGTCTATCTAATCTTTTGGGTTTTTCTTTCTAATGAGGTCGACCAGTTGTCTATTTATTATTTTTTTTACTACGCATCAAGCTGCGCTGCTTGTCTTTGCTCCTGTGTGCTCGCGCACTCTCGCCTTTTCCACTTATTTTTATTTTTGATTTATTTTGTCAATTTAAAAAAAAACGCATCGTGCTGTGCTGTTTGTGTTTGCTTGAGTGCATTCGCGCGCTCTCGCTTTCTCCACTTTACAATTTTTTTGTTATTATTTATCTATTCCTGAGAGTTTATCTTATTTTTTATTTGTTTATTTAAATGAAGTCGACCAGTTGCCTGCCCTTCCTTCCATTATCCGTCACCGAGACAAACTGAACAAAGTTCTGAGGTCGACCTTGTAAAGATAAGGATTCAGGTCTGTCTGCTGTTTACCTTTGCTCCTGCGCGCACTGCCCTTCTCTCCACATTTATGTGTTTGTTTGTTTGTTTGTCTATCTAATCTTTTGGGTTTTTATTTCTAATGAGGTCGACCAGTTGTCTATTTATTATTTTTTTTACTACGCATCAAGCTGAGCTGCTTGTCTTTGCTCCTGTGTGCTCGCGCACTCTCGCCTTTTCCACTTATTTTTATTTTTGATTTATTTTTGATTTATTTTGTCAATTTAAAAAAAAATACGCATCGTGCTTTGCTGTTTGTGTTTGCTTGCGTGCATTCGCGCTCTCTCGCTTTCTCCACTTTACAATGTTTTTGTTATTATTTATCTATTCCTGAGAGTATATGTTATATTTATTTGTTTATTTAAATGAAGTCGACCAGTTGCCGGCCCTTCCTTCCATTATCCGTCACCGAGACAAACTGAACAAAGTTCTGAGGTCGACCTTGTAAAGATAAGGATTCAGGTCTGTCTGCTGTTTACCTTTGCTCCTGCGCGCACTGCCCTTCTCTCCACATTTATGTGTTTTTTTGTTTGTTTGTCTATCTAATCTTTTGGGTTTTTATTTCTAATGAGGTCGACCAGTTGTCTATTTATTATTTTTTTTACTACGCATCAAGCTGCGCTGCTTGTCTTTGCTCCTGTGTGCTCGCGCACTCTCGCCTTTTCCACTTATTTTTATTTTTGATTTATTTTTGATTTATTTCGTCAATTTAAAAAAAATACGCATCGTGCTGTGCTGTTTGTGTTTGCTTGAGTGCATTCGCGCGCTCTCGCTTTCTCCACTTTACAATTTTTTTGTTATTATTTATCTATTCCTGAGAGTTTATCTTATTTTTTATTTGTTTATTTAAATGAAGTCGACCAGTTGCCTGCCCTTCCTTCCATTATTCGTCACCGAGACAAACTGAACAAAGTTCTGAGGTCGACCTTGTAAAGATAAGGATTCAGGTCTGTCTCCTGTTTACCTTTGCTCCTGCCCGCACTGCCCTTCTCTCCACATTTATGTGTTTGTTTGTTTGTCTATCTAATCTTTTGGGTTTTTATTTCTAATGAGGTCGACCAGTTGTCTATTTATTATTTTTTTTACTACGCATCAAGCTGCGCTGCTTGTCTTTGCTCCTGTGTGCTCGCGCACTCTCTCCTTTTCCACTTGTTTTTATTTTTGATTTATTTTGTCAATTTTAAAAAAAATACGCATCTTGCTGTGCTGTTTGTGTTTGCTTGAGTGCATTCGCGCGCTCTCGCTTTCTCCACTTTACAATTTTTTTGTTATTATTTATCTATTCCTGAGAGTTTGTCTTATGTTTTATTTGTTTACTTAAATGAAGTCGACCAGTTGCCTGCCCTTCCTTCCATTATCCGTCACCGAGACAAACTGAACAAAGTTCTGAGGTCGACCTTGTAAAGATAAGGAATCAGGTCTGTCTGCTGTTTACCTTTGCTCCTGCGCGCACTGCCCTTCTCTCCACATTTATGTGTTTGTTTGTTTGTCTATCTAGTCTTTTGGATTTTTATTTCTAATGAGGTCGACCAGTTGTCTATTTATTATTTTTTTTACTACGCATCAAGCTGCGCTGCTTGTCTTTGCTCCTGTGTGCTTGCGCACTCTCGCCTTTTCCACTTATTTTATTTTTGATTTATTTTTGATTTATTTTGTCAATTTAAAAAAAAAATACGCATCGTGCTGTGCTGTTTGTGTTTGCTTGAGTGCATTCGCGCGCTCTCGCTTTCTCCACTTTACAATTTTTTTGTTATTATTTATCTATTCCTGAGAGTTTATCTTATTTTTAATTTGTTTATTTAAATGAAGTCGACCAGTTGCCTGTCCTTCCTTCCATTATCCGTCACCGAGACAAACTGAACAAAGTTCTGAGGTCTACCTTGTAAAGATAAGGATTCAGGTCTGTCTGCTGTTTACCTTTGCTCCTGCGCGCACTGCCCTTCTCTCCACATTTATGTTTGTTTGTTTGTCTATATAATCTTTTGGGTTTTTATTCCTAATGAGGTCGACCAGTTGTCTATTTATTATTTTTTTTACTACGCATCAAGATGCGCTGCTTGTCTTTGCTCCTGTGTGCTCGCGCACTCTCGCCTTTTCCACTTATTTTATTTTTGATTTATTTTGTCAATTTTAAAAAAAAATACGCATCGTGCTGTGCTCTTTGTGTTTGCTTGAGTGCATTTGCGCGCTCTCGCTTTCTCCACTTTACAATTTTTGTTATTATTTATCTATTCCTGAGAGTTTATCTTATTTTTTATTTGTTTATTTAAATGAAGTCGACCAGTTGCCTGCCCTTCCTTCCATTATCCGTCACCGAGACAAACTGAACAATGTTCTGAGGTCGACCTTGTAAAGATAAGGATTCAGGTCTGTCTGCTGTTTACCTTTGCTCCTGCGCGCACTGCCCATCTCTCCACATTTATGTGTTTGTTTGTTTGTCTATCTAATCTTTTGGGTTTTTATTTTTAATGAGGTCGACCAGTTGTCTATTTATTATTTTTTTTACTACGCATCAAGCTGCGCTGCTTGTCTTTGCTCCTGTGTGCTCGCGCACTCTCGCCTTTTCCACTTATTTTATTTTTGATTTATTTTTGATTTATTTTGTCAATTTAAAAAAAAATACGCATCGTGCTGTGCTGTTTGTGTTTGCTTGAGTGCATTCGCGCGCTCTCGCTTTCTCCACTTTACAATGTTTTTGTTATTATTTATCTATTCCTGAGAGTTTATCTTATTTTTTATTTGTTTATTTAAATGAAGTCGACCAGTTGCCTGGCCTTCCTTCCATTATCTGTCACCGAGACAAACTGAACAAAGTTCTGAGGTCGACCTTGTAAAGATAAGGATTCAGGTCTGTCTGCTGTTTACCTTTGCTCCTGCGCGCACTGCCCTTCTCTCCACATTTATGTGTTTGTTTGTTTGTCTATCTAATCTTTTGGGGTTTTTATTTCTAATGAGGTCGACCAGTTGTCTATTTATTATTTTTTTTACTACGCATCAAGCTGCGCTGCTTGTCTTTGCTCCTGTGTGCTCGCGCACTCTCGCCTTTTCCACTTATTTTTATTTTTGATTTATTTTTGATTTATTTTGTCAATTTTAAAAAAAAATACGCATCCTGCTGTGCTGTTTGTGTTTGCTTGAGTGCATTCGCGCGCTCTCGCTTTCTCCACTTTACAATTTTTTTGTTATTATTTATCTATTCCTGAGAGTTTATCTTAATTTTTATTTGTTTATTTAAATGAAGTCGACCAGTTACATGCCCTTCCTTCCATTATCCGTCACCGAGACAAACTGAACAAAGTTCTCAGGTCGACCTTGTAAAGATAAGGATTCAGGTCTGTCTGCTGTTTACCTTTGCTCCTGTGCGCACTGCCCTTCTCTCCACATTTATGTGTTTGTTTGTCTATCTAATCTTTTGGGATTTTATTTCTAATGAGGTCGACCAGTTGTCTATTTATTATTTTTTTTTACTACGCATCAAGCTGCGCTGCTTGTCTTTGCTACTGTGTGCTCGCGCACTCTCGCCTTTTCCACTTATTTTTATTTTTGATTTATTTTTGATTTATTTTGTCAATTTTAAAAAAAAATACGCATCGTGTTGTGCTGTTTGTGTTTGATTGAGTGCATTCGCGTGCTCTTGCTTTCTCCACTTTACAATGTTTTTGTTATTATTTATCTATTCCTGAGAGTTTATCTTAATTTTTATTTGTTTATTTAAATGAAGTCGACCAGTTGCCTGCCCTTCCTTCCATTATCCGTCACCGAGACAAACTGAACAATGTTCTGAGGTCTACCTTGTAAAGATAACGATTCAGGTCTGTCTGCTGTTTACCTTTGCTCCTGCGCGCAGTGCCCTTCTCTCCTCATTTATGTGTTTGTTTGTTTGTCTATCTAATCTTTTGGGTTTTTATTTCTAATGAGGTCGACCAGTTGTCTATTTATTATTTTTTTTACTACGCATCGAGCTGCGCTGCTTGTCTTTGCTCCTGTGTGCTCGCGCACTCTCGCCTTTTCCACTTATTTTTATTTTTGATTTATTTTTGATTTATTTTGTCAATTTAAAAAAAATACGCATCGTGCTGTGCTGTTTGTGTTTGCTTGAGTGCATTCGCGCGCTCTCGCTTTCTCCACTTTACAATTTTTTTTTATTATTTATGTATTCCTGAGAGTTTATCTTATGTTTTATTTGTTTATTTAAATGAAGTCGACCAGTTGCCTGCCCTTCCTTCCATTATCCGTCACCGAGACAAACTGAACAAAGTTCTGAGGTCGACCTTGTAAAGATAAGGATTCAGGTCTGTCTGCTGTTTACCTTTGCTCCTGCGCGCACTGCCCTTCTCTCCACATTTATGTGTTTGTTTGTTTGTATATCTAATCTTTTGGGTTTTTATTTCTAATGAGGTCGATCAATTGTCTATTTATTATTTTTTTTACTACGCATCAAGCTGCGCTGCTTGTCTTTGCTCCTGTGTGCTCGCGCACTCTCGCCTTTTCCACTTATTTTTATTTTTGATTTATTTTTGATTTATTTTGTCAATTAAAAAAAAAATACGCATCGTGCTGTGCTGTTTGTGTTTGTTTGAGTGCATTCGCGCGCTCTCGCTTTCTCCACTTTACAATGTTTTTGTTATTATTTATCTATTCCTGAGAGTTTATCTTAATTTTTATTTGTTTATTTAAATGAAGTCGACCAGTTGCCTGCCCTTCCTTCCATTATCCGTCACCGAGACAAACTGAACAAAGTTCTGAGGTCGACCTTGTAAAGATAAGGATTCAGGTCTGTCTGCTCTTTACCTTTGCTCATGCGCGCACTGCCCTTCTCTCCACATTTATGTGTTTGTTTGTTTGTCTATCTAATCTTTGGTATTTATTTCTAATGAGGTCGACCAGTTGTCTATTTATTATTTTTTTTACTACGCATCAAGCTGCGCTGCTTGTCTTTGCTCCTGTGTGCTCGCGCACTCTCGCCTTTTCCACTTATTTTTATTTTTGATTTATTTTTGATTTATTTTGTCAATTTAAAAAAAATACGCATCGTGCTGTGCTGTTTGTGTTTGCTTGAGTGCATTCGCGCGCTCTCGCTTTCTCCACTTTACAATTTTTTTGTTATTATTTATCTATTCCTGAGAGTTTATCTTATTTTTTATTTGTTTATTTAAATGAAGTCGACCAGTTGCCTGCCCTTCCTTCCATTATCCGTCACCGAGACAAACTGAACAAAGTTCTGAGGTCGACCTTGTAAAGATAAGGATTCAGGTCTGTCTGCTGTTTACCTTTGCTCCTGCGGGCACTGCCCTTCTCTCCACATTTATGTGTTTGTTTGTTTGTCTATCTAATCTTTTGGGTTTTTATTTCTAATGAGGTCGACCAGTTGTCTATTTATTATTTTTTTTACTACGCATCAAGCTGCGCTGCTTGTCTTTGCTCCTGTGTGCTCGCGCACTCTCGCCTTTTCCACTTATTTTTATTTTTGATTTATTTTTTATTTATTTTGTCAATTTAAAAAAAATACGCATCGTGCTGTGCTGTTTGTGTTTCCTTGTGTGCAGTCGCGCGCTCTCGCTTTCTCCACTTTACAGTTTTTTTGTTATTATTTATCTATTCCTGAGAGTTTATCTTAATTTTATTTGTTTATTTAAATGAAGTCGACCAGTTGCCTGCCCTTCCTTCCATTATCCGTCACCGAGACGAACTGAACAAAGTTCTGAGGTCGACCTTGTAAAGATAAGGATTCAGGTCTGTCTACTGTTTACCTTTGCTCCTGCGCGCACTGCCCTTCTCTCCACATTTATGTGTTTGTTTGTTTGTCTATCTAGTCTTTTGGATTTTTATTTCTAATGAGGTCGACCAGTTGTCTATTTATTATTTTTTTTACTACGCATCAAGCTGCGCTGCTTGTCTTTGCTCCTGTGTGCTCGCGCACTCTCGCCTTTTCCACTTATTTTTATTTTTGATTTATTTTTGATTTATTTTGTCAATTTAAAAAAAATACGCATCGTGCTGTGCTGTTTGTGTTTGCTTGAGTGCATTCGCGCGCTCTCGCTTTCTCCACTTTACAATTTTTTTGTTATTATTTATCTATTCCTGAGAGTTTATCTTATTTTTAATTTGTTTGTTTAAATGAAGTCGACCAGTTGCCTGTCCTTCCTTCCATTATCCGTCACCGAGACAAACTGAACAAAGTTCTGAGGTCTACCTTGTAAAGATAAGGATTCAGGTCTGTCTGCTGTTTACCTTTGCTCCTGCGCGCACTGCCCTTCTCTCCACATTTATGTTTGTTTGTTTGTCTATATAATCTTTTGGGTTTTTATTTCTAATGAGGTCGACCAGTTGTCTATTTATTATTTTTTTTACTACGCATCAAGCTGCGCTGCTTGTCTTTGCTCCTGTGTGCTCGCGCACTCTCGCCTTTTCCACTTATTTTTATTTTTGATTTATTTTTGATTTATTTTGTCAATTTTAAAAAAAATACGCATCGTGCTGTGCTGTTTTTGTTTGCTTGAGTGCATTCGTGCGCTCTCGCTTTCTCCACTTTACAATTTTTTTGTTATTATTTATCTATTCCTGAAAGTTTATCTTATTTTTTATTTGTTTATTTAAATGAAGTCGACCAGTTGCCTGCCCTTCCTTCCATTATCCGTCACCTAGACAAACTGAACAAAGTTCTGAGGTCGACCTTGTAAAGATAAGGATTCAGGTCTGTCTGCTGTTTACATTTGCTCCTGCGCGCACTGCCCTTCTCTCCACATTTATGTGTTTGTTTGTTTGTCTATCTAATCTTTTGGGTTTTTATATCAAATGAGGTCGACCAGTTGTCTATTTATTATTTTTTTTACTACGCATCAAGCTGCGCTGCTTCTCTTTGCTCCTGTGTGCTCGCGCACTCTCGCCTTTTCCACTTATTTTTATTTTTGATTTATTTTTGATTTATTTTGTCAATTTAAAAAAAAATACGCATCGTGCTGTGCTGTTTGTGTTTGCTTGAGTGCATTCGCGCGCTCTAGCTTTCTCCACTTTACAATTTTTTTTGTTATTATTTATCTATTCCTGAGAGTTTATCTTATTTTTTATTTGTTTATTTAAATGAAGTCGACCAGTTGCCTGCCCTTCCTTCCATTATGCGTCACCGAGACAAACTGAACAAAGTTCTGAGGTCGACCTTGTAAAGATAAGGATTCAGGTCTGTCTGCTGTTTACCTTTGCTCCTGCGCGCACTGCCCTTCTCTCCACATTTATGTGTTTGTTTGTTTGTCTATCTAATCTTTTGGGTTTTTCTTTCTAATGAGGTCGACCAGTTGTCTATTTATTATTTTTTTTACTACGCATCAAGCTGCGCTGCTTGTCTTTGCTCCTGTGTGCTCGCGCACTCTCGCCTTTTCCACTTATTTTTATTTTTGATTTATTTTGTCAATTTAAAAAAAAACGCATCGTGCTGTGCTGTTTGTGTTTGCTTGAGTGCATTCGCGCGCTCTCGCTTTCTCCACTTTACAATTTTTTTGTTATTATTTATCTATTCCTGAGAGTTTATCTTATTTTTTATTTGTTTATTTAAATGAAGTCGACCAGTTGCCTGCCCTTCCTTCCATTATCCGTCACCGAGACAAACTGAACAAAGTTCTGAGGTCGACCTTGTAAAGATAAGGATTCAGGTCTGTCTGCTGTTTACCTTTGCTCCTGCGCGCACTGCCCTTCTCTCCACATTTATGTGTTTGTTTGTTTGTATATCTAATCTTTTGGGTTTTTATTTCTAATGAGGTCGATCAATTGTCTATTTATTATTTTTTTTACTACGCATCAAGCTGCGCTGCTTGTCTTTGCTCCTGTGTGCTCGCGCACTCTCGCCTTTTCCACTTATTTTTATTTTTGATTTATTTTTGATTTATTTTGTCAATTAAAAAAAAAATACGCATCGTGCTGTGCTGTTTGTGTTTGTTTGAGTGCATTCGCGCGCTCTCGCTTTCTCCACTTTACAATGTTTTTGTTATTATTTATCTATTCCTGAGAGTTTATCTTAATTTTTATTTGTTTATTTAAATGAAGTCGACCAGTTGCCTGCCCTTCCTTCCATTATCCGTCACCGAGACAAACTGAACAAAGTTCTGAGGTCGACCTTGTAAAGATAAGGATTCAGGTCTGTCTGCTCTTTACCTTTGCTCATGCGCGCACTGCCCTTCTCTCCACATTTATGTGTTTGTTTGTTTGTCTATCTAATCTTTTGGGTATTTATTTCTAATGAGGTCGACCAGTTGTCTATTTATTATTTTTTTTACTACGCATCAAGCTGCGCTGCTTGTCTTTGCTCCTGTGTGCTCGCGCACTCTCGCCTTTTCCACTTATTTTTATTTTTGATTTATTTTTGATTTATTTTGTCAATTTAAAAAAAATACGCATCGTGCTGTGCTGTTTGTGTTTGCTTGAGTGCATTCGCGCGCTCTCGCTTTCTCCACTTTACAATTTTTTTGTTATTATTTATCTATTCCTGAGAGTTTATCTTATTTTTTATTTGTTTATTTAAATGAAGTCGACCAGTTGCCTGCCCTTCCTTCCATTATCCGTCACCGAGACAAACTGAACAAAGTTCTGAGGTCGACCTTGTAAAGATAAGGATTCAGGTCTGTCTGCTGTTTACCTTTGCTCCTGCGGGCACTGCCCTTCTCTCCACATTTATGTGTTTGTTTGTTTGTCTATCTAATCTTTTGGGTTTTTATTTCTAATGAGGTCGACCAGTTGTCTATTTATTATTTTTTTTACTACGCATCAAGCTGCGCTGCTTGTCTTTGCTCCTGTGTGCTCGCGCACTCTCGCCTTTTCCACTTATTTTTATTTTTGATTTATTTTTTATTTATTTTGTCAATTTAAAAAAAATACGCATCGTGCTGTGCTGTTTGTGTTTCCTTGTGTGCAGTCGCGCGCTCTCGCTTTCTCCACTTTACAATTTTTTTGTTATTATTTATCTATTCCTGAGAGTTTATCTTAATTTTATTTGTTTATTTAAATGAAGTCGACCAGTTGCCTGCCCTTCCTTCCATTATCCGTCACCGAGACGAACTGAACAAAGTTCTGAGGTCGACCTTGTAAAGATAAGGATTCAGGTCTGTCTACTGTTTACCTTTGCTCCTGCGCGCACTGCCCTTCTCTCCACATTTATGTGTTTGTTTGTTTGTCTATCTAGTCTTTTGGATTTTTATTTCTAATGAGGTCGACCAGTTGTCTATTTATTATTTTTTTTACTACGCATCAAGCTGCGCTGCTTGTCTTTGCTCCTGTGTGCTCGCGCACTCTCGCCTTTTCCACTTATTTTTATTTTTGATTTATTTTTGATTTATTTTGTCAATTTAAAAAAAATACGCATCGTGCTGTGCTGTTTGTGTTTGCTTGAGTGCATTCGCGCGCTCTCGCTTTCTCCACTTTACAATTTTTTTGTTATTATTTATCTATTCCTGAGAGTTTATCTTATTTTTAATTTGTTTGTTTAAATGAAGTCGACCAGTTGCCTGTCCTTCCTTCCATTATCCGTCACCGAGACAAACTGAACAAAGTTCTGAGGTCTACCTTGTAAAGATAAGGATTCAGGTCTGTCTGCTGTTTACCTTTGCTCCTGCGCGCACTGCCCTTCTCTCCACATTTATGTTTGTTTGTTTGTCTATATAATCTTTTGGGTTTTTATTTCTAATGAGGTCGACCAGTTGTCTATTTATTATTTTTTTTACTACGCATCAAGCTGCGCTGCTTGTCTTTGCTCCTGTGTGCTCGCGCACTCTCGCCTTTTCCACTTATTTTTATTTTTGATTTATTTTTGATTTATTTTGTCAATTTTAAAAAAAATACGCATCGTGCTGTGCTGTTTTTGTTTGCTTGAGTGCATTCGTGCGCTCTCGCTTTCTCCACTTTACAATTTTTTTGTTATTATTTATCTATTCCTGAAAGTTTATCTTATTTTTTATTTGTTTATTTAAATGAAGTCGACCAGTTGCCTGCCCTTCCTTCCATTATCCGTCACCTAGACAAACTGAACAAAGTTCTGAGGTCGACCTTGTAAAGATAAGGATTCAGGTCTGTCTGCTGTTTACATTTGCTCCTGCGCGCACTGCCCTTCTCTCCACATTTATGTGTTTGTTTGTTTGTCTATCTAATCTTTTGGGTTTTTATATCAAATGAGGTCGACCAGTTGTCTATTTATTATTTTTTTTACTACGCATCAAGCTGCGCTGCTTCTCTTTGCTCCTGTGTGCTCGCGCACTCTCGCCTTTTCCACTTATTTTTATTTTTGATTTATTTTTGATTTATTTTGTCAATTTAAAAAAAAATACGCATCGTGCTGTGCTGTTTGTGTTTGCTTGAGTGCATTCGCGCGCTCTAGCTTTCTCCACTTTACAATTTTTTTTGTTATTATTTATCTATTCCTGAGAGTTTATCTTATTTTTTATTTGTTTATTTAAATGAAGTCGACCAGTTGCCTGCCCTTCCTTCCATTATGCGTCACCGAGACAAACTGAACAAAGTTCTGAGGTCGACCTTGTAAAGATAAGGATTCAGGTCTGTCTGCTGTTTACCTTTGCTCCTGCGCGCACTGCCCTTCTCTCCACATTTATGTGTTTGTTTGTTTGTCTATCTAATCTTTTGGGTTTTTCTTTCTAATGAGGTCGACCAGTTGTCTATTTATTATTTTTTTTACTACGCATCAAGCTGCGCTGCTTGTCTTTGCTCCTGTGTGCTCGCGCACTCTCGCCTTTTCCACTTATTTTTATTTTTGATTTATTTTGTCAATTTAAAAAAAAACGCATCGTGCTGTGCTGTTTGTGTTTGCTTGAGTGCATTCGCGCGCTCTCGCTTTCTCCACTTTACAATTTTTTTGTTATTATTTATCTATTCCTGAGAGTTTATCTTATTTTTTATTTGTTTATTTAAATGAAGTCGACCAGTTGCCTGCCCTTCCTTCCATTATCCGTCACCGAGACAAACTGAACAAAGTTCTGAGGTCGACCTTGTAAAGATAAGGATTCAGGTCTGTCTGCTGTTTACCTTTGCTCCTGCGCGCACTGCCCTTCTCTCCACATTTATGTGTTTGTTTGTTTGTTTGTCTATCTAATCTTTTGGGTTTTTATTTCTAATGAGGTCGACCAGTTGTCTATTTATTATTTTTTTTACTACGCATCAAGCTGAGCTGCTTGTCTTTGCTCCTGTGTGCTCGCGCACTCTCGCCTTTTCCACTTATTTTTATTTTTGATTTATTTTTGATTTATTTTGTCAATTTAAAAAAAAATACGCATCGTGCTTTGCTGTTTGTGTTTGCTTGCGTGCATTCGCGCTCTCTCGCTTTCTCCACTTTACAATGTTTTTGTTATTATTTATCTATTCCTGAGAGTATATGTTATATTTATTTGTTTATTTAAATGAAGTCGACCAGTTGCCGGCCCTTCCTTCCATTATCCGTCACCGAGACAAACTGAACAAAGTTCTGAGGTCGACCTTGTAAAGATAAGGATTCAGGTCTGTCTGCTGTTTACCTTTGCTCCTGCGCGCACTGCCCTTCTCTCCACATTTATGTGTTTTTTTTGTTTGTTTGTCTATCTAATCTTTTGGGTTTTTATTTCTAATGAGGTCGACCAGTTGTCTATTTATTATTTTTTTTACTACGCATCAAGCTGCGCTGCTTGTCTTTGCTCCTGTGTGCTCGCGCACTCTCGCCTTTTCCACTTATTTTTATTTTTGATTTATTTTTGATTTATTTCGTCAATTTAAAAAAAATACGCATCGTGCTGTGCTGTTTGTGTTTGCTTGAGTGCATTCGCGCGCTCTCGCTTTCTCCACTTTACAATTTTTTTGTTATTATTTATCTATTCCTGAGAGTTTATCTTATTTTTTATTTGTTTATTTAAATGAAGTCGACCAGTTGCCTGCCCTTCCTTCCATTATTCGTCACCGAGACAAACTGAACAAAGTTCTGAGGTCGACCTTGTAAAGATAAGGATTCAGGTCTGTCTCCTGTTTACCTTTGCTCCTGCCCGCACTGCCCTTCTCTCCACATTTATGTGTTTGTTTGTTTGTCTATCTAATCTTTTGGGTTTTTATTTCTAATGAGGTCGACCAGTTGTCTATTTATTATTTTTTTTACTACGCATCAAGCTGCGCTGCTTGTCTTTGCTCCTGTGTGCTCGCGCACTCTCGCCTTTTCCACTTATTTTTATTTTTGATTTATTTTGTCAATTTAAAAAAAAACGCATCGTGCTGTGCTGTTTGTGTTTGCTTGAGTGCATTCGCGCGCTCTCGCTTTCTCCACTTTACAATTTTTTTGTTATTATTTATCTATTCCTGAGAGTTTATCTTATTTTTTATTTGTTTATTTAAATGAAGTCGACCAGTTGCCTGCCCTTCCTTCCATTATCCGTCACCGAGACAAACTGAACAAAGTTCTGAGGTCGACCTTGTAAAGATAAGGATTCAGGTCTGTCTGCTGTTTACCTTTGCTCCTGCGCGCACTGCCCTTCTCTCCACATTTATGTGTTTGTTTGTTTGTATATCTAATCTTTTGGGTTTTTATTTCTAATGAGGTCGATCAATTGTCTATTTATTATTTTTTTTACTACGCATCAAGCTGCGCTGCTTGTCTTTGCTCCTGTGTGCTCGCGCACTCTCGCCTTTTCCACTTATTTTTATTTTTGATTTATTTTTGATTTATTTTGTCAATTAAAAAAAAATACGCATCGTGCTGTGCTGTTTGTGTTTGTTTGAGTGCATTCGCGCGCTCTCGCTTTCTCCACTTTACAATGTTTTTGTTATTATTTATCTATTCCTGAGAGTTTATCTTAATTTTTATTTGTTTATTTAAATGAAGTCGACCAGTTGCCTGCCCTTCCTTCCATTATCCGTCACCGAGACAAACTGAACAAAGTTCTGAGGTCGACCTTGTAAAGATAAGGATTCAGGTCTGTCTGCTCTTTACCTTTGCTCATGCGCGCACTGCCCTTCTCTCCACATTTATGTGTTTGTTTGTTTGTCTATCTAATCTTTTGGGTATTTATTTCTAATGAGGTCGACCAGTTGTCTATTTATTATTTTTTTTACTACGCATCAAGCTGCGCTGCTTGTCTTTGCTCCTGTGTGCTCGCGCACTCTCGCCTTTTCCACTTATTTTTATTTTTGATTTATTTTTGATTTATTTTGTCAATTTAAAAAAAATACGCATCGTGCTGTGCTGTTTGTGTTTGCTTGAGTGCATTCGCGCGCTCTCGCTTTCTCCACTTTACAATTTTTTTGTTATTATTTATCTATTCCTGAGAGTTTATCTTATTTTTTATTTGTTTATTTAAATGAAGTCGACCAGTTGCCTGCCCTTCCTTCCATTATCCGTCACCGAGACAAACTGAACAAAGTTCTGAGGTCGACCTTGTAAAGATAAGGATTCAGGTCTGTCTGCTGTTTACCTTTGCTCCTGCGGGCACTGCCCTTCTCTCCACATTTATGTGTTTGTTTGTTTGTCTATCTAATCTTTTGGGTTTTTATTTCTAATGAGGTCGACCAGTTGTCTATTTATTATTTTTTTTACTACGCATCAAGCTGCGCTGCTTGTCTTTGCTCCTGTGTGCTCGCGCACTCTCGCCTTTTCCACTTATTTTTATTTTTGATTTATTTTTTATTTATTTTGTCAATTTAAAAAAAATACGCATCGTGCTGTGCTGTTTGTGTTTCCTTGTGTGCAGTCGCGCGCTCTCGCTTTCTCCACTTTACAATTTTTTTGTTATTATTTATCTATTCCTGAGAGTTTATCTTAATTTTATTTGTTTATTTAAATGAAGTCGACCAGTTGCCTGCCCTTCCTTCCATTATCCGTCACCGAGACGAACTGAACAAAGTTCTGAGGTCGACCTTGTAAAGATAAGGATTCAGGTCTGTCTACTGTTTACCTTTGCTCCTGCGCGCACTGCCCTTCTCTCCACATTTATGTGTTTGTTTGTTTGTCTATCTAGTCTTTTGGATTTTTATTTCTAATGAGGTCGACCAGTTGTCTATTTATTATTTTTTTTACTACGCATCAAGCTGCGCTGCTTGTCTTTGCTCCTGTGTGCTCGCGCACTCTCGCCTTTTCCACTTATTTTTATTTTTGATTTATTTTTGATTTATTTTGTCAATTTAAAAAAAATACGCATCGTGCTGTGCTGTTTGTGTTTGCTTGAGTGCATTCGCGCGCTCTCGCTTTCTCCACTTTACAATTTTTTTGTTATTATTTATCTATTCCTGAGAGTTTATCTTATTTTTAATTTGTTTGTTTAAATGAAGTCGACCAGTTGCCTGTCCTTCCTTCCATTATCCGTCACCGAGACAAACTGAACAAAGTTCTGAGGTCTACCTTGTAAAGATAAGGATTCAGGTCTGTCTGCTGTTTACCTTTGCTCCTGCGCGCACTGCCCTTCTCTCCACATTTATGTTTGTTTGTTTGTCTATATAATCTTTTGGGTTTTTATTTCTAATGAGGTCGACCAGTTGTCTATTTATTATTTTTTTTACTACGCATCAAGCTGCGCTGCTTGTCTTTGCTCCTGTGTGCTCGCGCACTCTCGCCTTTTCCACTTATTTTTATTTTTGATTTATTTTTGATTTATTTTGTCAATTTTAAAAAAAATACGCATCGTGCTGTGCTGTTTTTGTTTGCTTGAGTGCATTCGTGCGCTCTCGCTTTCTCCACTTTACAATTTTTTTGTGATTATTTATCTATTCCTGAAAGTTTATCTTATTTTTTATTTGTTTATTTAAATGAAGTCGACCAGTTGCCTGCCCTTCCTTCCATTATCCGTCACCTAGACAAACTGAACAAAGTTCTGAGGTCGACCTTGTAAAGATAAGGATTCAGGTCTGTCTGCTGTTTACATTTGCTCCTGCGCGCACTGCCCTTCTCTCCACATTTATGTGTTTGTTTGTTTGTCTATCTAATCTTTTGGGTTTTTATATCAAATGAGGTCGACCAGTTGTCTATTTATTATTTTTTTTACTACGCATCAAGCTGCGCTGCTTCTCTTTGCTCCTGTGTGCTCGCGCACTCTCGCCTTTTCCACTTATTTTTATTTTTGATTTATTTTTGATTTATTTTGTCAATTTAAAAAAAAATACGCATCGTGCTGTGCTGTTTGTGTTTGCTTGAGTGCATTCGCGCGCTCTAGCTTTCTCCACTTTACAATTTTTTTTGTTATTATTTATCTATTCCTGAGAGTTTATCTTATTTTTTATTTGTTTATTTAAATGAAGTCGACCAGTTGCCTGCCCTTCCTTCCATTATGCGTCACCGAGACAAACTGAACAAAGTTCTGAGGTCGACCTTGTAAAGATAAGGATTCAGGTCTGTCTGCTGTTTACCTTTGCTCCTGCGCGCACTGCCCTTCTCTCCACATTTATGTGTTTGTTTGTTTGTCTATCTAATCTTTTGGGTTTTTCTTTCTAATGAGGTCGACCAGTTGTCTATTTATTATTTTTTTTACTACGCATCAAGCTGCGCTGCTTGTCTTTGCTCCTGTGTGCTCGCGCACTCTCGCCTTTTCCACTTATTTTTATTTTTGATTTATTTTGTCAATTTAAAAAAAAACGCATCGTGCTGTGCTGTTTGTGTTTGCTTGAGTGCATTCGCGCGCTCTCGCTTTCTCCACTTTACAATTTTTTTGTTATTATTTATCTATTCCTGAGAGTTTATCTTATTTTTTATTTGTTTATTTAAATGAAGTCGACCAGTTGCCTGCCCTTCCTTCCATTATCCGTCACCGAGACAAACTGAACAAAGTTCTGAGGTCGACCTTGTAAAGATAAGGATTCAGGTCTGTCTGCTGTTTACCTTTGCTCCTGCGCGCACTGCCCTTCTCTCCACATTTATGTGTTTGTTTGTTTGTTTGTCTATCTAATCTTTTGGGTTTTTATTTCTAATGAGGTCGACCAGTTGTCTATTTATTATTTTTTTTACTACGCATCAAGCTGAGCTGCTTGTCTTTGCTCCTGTGTGCTCGCGCACTCTCGCCTTTTCCACTTATTTTTATTTTTGATTTATTTTTGATTTATTTTGTCAATTTAAAAAAAAATACGCATCGTGCTTTGCTGTTTGTGTTTGCTTGCGTGCATTCGCGCTCTCTCGCTTTCTCCACTTTACAATGTTTTTGTTATTATTTATCTATTCCTGAGAGTATATGTTATATTTATTTGTTTATTTAAATGAAGTCGACCAGTTGCCGGCCCTTCCTTCCATTATCCGTCACCGAGACAAACTGAACAAAGTTCTGAGGTCGACCTTGTAAAGATAAGGATTCAGGTCTGTCTGCTGTTTACCTTTGCTCCTGCGCGCACTGCCCTTCTCTCCACATTTATGTGTTTTTTTGTTTGTTTGTCTATCTAATCTTTTGGGTTTTTATTTCTAATGAGGTCGACCAGTTGTCTATTTATTATTTTTTTTACTACGCATCAAGCTGCGCTGCTTGTCTTTGCTCCTGTGTGCTCGCGCACTCTCGCCTTTTCCACTTATTTTTATTTTTGATTTATTTTTGATTTATTTCGTCAATTTAAAAAAAATACGCATCGTGCTGTGCTGTTTGTGTTTGCTTGAGTGCATTCGCGCGCTCTCGCTTTCTCCACTTTACAATTTTTTTGTTATTATTTATCTATTCCTGAGAGTTTATCTTATTTTTTATTTGTTTATTTAAATGAAGTCGACCAGTTGCCTGCCCTTCCTTCCATTATTCGTCACCGAGACAAACTGAACAAAGTTCTGAGGTCGACCTTGTAAAGATAAGGATTCAGGTCTGTCTCCTGTTTACCTTTGCTCCTGCCCGCACTGCCCTTCTCTCCACATTTATGTGTTTGTTTGTTTGTCTATCTAATCTTTTGGGTTTTTATTTCTAATGAGGTCGACCAGTTGTCTATTTATTATTTTTTTTACTACGCATCAAGCTGCGCTGCTTGTCTTTGCTCCTGTGTGCTCGCGCACTCTCGCCTTTTCCACTTATTTTTATTTTTGATTTATTTTTTATTTATTTTGTCAATTTAAAAAAAATACGCATCGTGCTGTGCTGTTTGTGTTTCCTTGAGTGCAGTCGCGCGCTCTCGCTTTCTCCACTTTACAATTTTTTTGTTATTATTTATCTATTCCTGAGAGTTTATCTTAATTTTATTTGTTTATTTAAATGAAGTCGACCAGTTGCCTGCCCTTCCTTCCATTATCCGTCACCGAGACGAACTGAACAAAGTTCTGAGGTCGAACTTGTAAAGATAAGGATTCAGGTCTGTCTGCTGTTTACCTTTGCTCCTGCGCGCACTGCCCTTCTCTCCACATTTATGTGTTTGTTTGTTGGTCTATCTAATCTTTTGGGTTTTTATTTCTAATGAGGTCGACCAGTTGTCTATTTATTATTTTTTTTACTACGCATCAAGCTGCGCTGCTTGTCTTTGCTCCTGTGTGCTCGCGCACTCTCTCCTTTTCCACTTGTTTTTATTTTTGATTTATTTTTGATTTATTTTGTCAATTTAAAAAAAAATACGCATCGTGCTGTGCTGTTTGTGTTTGCTTGAGTGCATTCGCGCGCTCTAGCTTTCTCCACTTTACAATTTTTTTTGTTATTATTTATCTATTCCTGAGAGTTTATCTTATTTTTTATTTGTTTATTTAAATGAAGTCGACCAGTTGCCTGCCCTTCCTTCCATTATGCGTCACCGAGACAAACTGAACAAAGTTCTGAGGTCGACCTTGTAAAGATAAGGATTCAGGTCTGTCTGCTGTTTACCTTTGCTCCTGCGCGCACTGCCCTTCTCTCCACATTTATGTGTTTGTTTGTTTGTCTATCTAATCTTTTGGGTTTTTCTTTCTAATGAGGTCGACCAGTTGTCTATTTATTATTTTTTTTACTACGCATCAAGCTGCGCTGCTTGTCTTTGCTCCTGTGTGCTCGCGCACTCTCGCCTTTTCCACTTATTTTTATTTTTGATTTATTTTGTCAATTTAAAAAAAAACGCATCGTGCTGTGCTGTTTGTGTTTGCTTGAGTGCATTCGCGCGCTCTCGCTTTCTCCACTTTACAATTTTTTTGTTATTATTTATCTATTCCTGAGAGTTTATCTTATTTTTTATTTGTTTATTTAAATGAAGTCGACCAGTTGCCTGCCCTTCCTTCCATTATCCGTCACCGAGACAAACTGAACAAAGTTCTGAGGTCGACCTTGTAAAGATAAGGATTCAGGTCTGTCTGCTGTTTACCTTTGCTCCTGCGCGCACTGCCCTTCTCTCCACATTTATGTGTTTGTTTGTTTGTTTGTCTATCTAATCTTTTGGGTTTTTATTTCTAATGAGGTCGACCAGTTGTCTATTTATTATTTTTTTTACTACGCATCAAGCTGAGCTGCTTGTCTTTGCTCCTGTGTGCTCGCGCACTCTCGCCTTTTCCACTTATTTTTATTTTTGATTTATTTTTGATTTATTTTGTCAATTTAAAAAAAAATACGCATCGTGCTTTGCTGTTTGTGTTTGCTTGCGTGCATTCGCGCTCTCTCGCTTTCTCCACTTTACAATGTTTTTGTTATTATTTATCTATTCCTGAGAGTATATGTTATATTTATTTGTTTATTTAAATGAAGTCGACCAGTTGCCGGCCCTTCCTTCCATTATCCGTCACCGAGACAAACTGAACAAAGTTCTGAGGTCGACCTTGTAAAGATAAGGATTCAGGTCTGTCTGCTGTTTACCTTTGCTCCTGCGCGCACTGCCCTTCTCTCCACATTTATGTGTTTTTTTGTTTGTTTGTCTATCTAATCTTTTGGGTTTTTATTTCTAATGAGGTCGACCAGTTGTCTATTTATTATTTTTTTTACTACGCATCAAGCTGCGCTGCTTGTCTTTGCTCCTGTGTGCTCGCGCACTCTCGCCTTTTCCACTTATTTTTATTTTTGATTTATTTTTGATTTATTTCGTCAATTTAAAAAAAATACGCATCGTGCTGTGCTGTTTGTGTTTGCTTGAGTGCATTCGCGCGCTCTCGCTTTCTCCACTTTACAATTTTTTTGTTATTATTTATCTATTCCTGAGAGTTTATCTTATTTTTTATTTGTTTATTTAAATGAAGTCGACCAGTTGCCTGCCCTTCCTTCCATTATTCGTCACCGAGACAAACTGAACAAAGTTCTGAGGTCGACCTTGTAAAGATAAAGATTCAGGTCTGTCTCCTGTTTACCTTTGCTCCTGCCCGCACTGCCCTTCTCTCCACATTTATGTGTTTGTTTGTTTGTCTATCTAATCTTTTGGGTTTTTATTTCTAATGAGGTCGACCAGTTGTCTATTTATTATTTTTTTTACTACGCATCAAGCTGCGCTGCTTGTCTTTGCTCCTGTGTGCTCGCGCACTCTCGCCTTTTCCACTTATTTTTATTTTTGATTTATTTTTTATTTATTTTGTCAATTTAAAAAAAATACGCATCGTGCTGTGCTGTTTGTGTTTCCTTGAGTGCAGTCGCGCGCTCTCGCTTTCTCCACTTTACAATTTTTTTGTTATTATTTATCTATTCCTGAGAGTTTATCTTAATTTTATTTGTTTATTTAAATGAAGTCGACCAGTTGCCTGCCCTTCCTTCCATTATCCGTCACCGAGACGAACTGAACAAAGTTCTGAGGTCGACCTTGTAAAGATAAGGATTCAGGTCTGTCTGCTGTTTACCTTTGCTCCTGCGCGCACTGCCCTTCTCTCCACATTTATGTGTTTGTTTGTTGGTCTATCTAATCTTTTGGGTTTTTATTTCTAATGAGGTCGACCAGTTGTCTATTTATTATTTTTTTTACTACGCATCAAGCTGCGCTGCTTGTCTTTGCTCCTGTGTGCTCGCGCACTCTCTCCTTTTCCACTTGTTTTTATTTTTGATTTATTTTGTCAATTTTAAAAAAAATACGCATCTTGCTGTGCTGTTTGTGTTTGCTTGAGTGCATTCGCGCGCTCTCGCTTTCTCCACTTTACAATTTTTTTGTTATTATTTATCTATTCCTGAGAGTTTGTCTTATGTTTTATTTGTTTACTTAAATGAAGTCGACCAGTTGCCTGCCCTTCCTTCCATTATCCGTCACCGAGACAAACTGAACAAAGTTCTGAGGTCGACCTTGTAAAGATAAGGAATCAGGTCTGTCTGCTGTTTACCTTTGCTCCTGCGCGCACTGCCCTTCTCTCCACATTTATGTGTTTGTTTGTTTGTCTATCTAGTCTTTTGGATTTTTATTTCTAATGAGGTCGACCAGTTGTCTATTTATTATTTTTTTTACTACGCATCAAGCTGCGCTGCTTGTCTTTGCTCCTGTGTGCTTGCGCACTCTCGCCTTTTCCACTTATTTTTATTTTTGATTTATTTTTGATTTATTTTGTCAATTTAAAAAAAAATACGCATCGTGCTGTGCTGTTTGTGTTTGCTTGAGTGCATTCGCGCGCTCTCGCTTTCTCCACTTTACAATTTTTTTGTTATTATTTATCTATTCCTGAGAGTTTATCTTATTTTTAATTTGTTTATTTAAATGAAGTCGACCAGTTGCCTGTCCTTCCTTCCATTATCCGTCACCGAGACAAACTGAACAAAGTTCTGAGGTCTACCTTGTAAAGATAAGGATTCAGGTCTGTCTGCTGTTTACCTTTGCTCCTGCGCGCACTGCCCTTCTCTCCACATTTATGTTTGTTTGTTTGTCTATATAATCTTTTGGGTTTTTATTCCTAATGAGGTCGACCAGTTGTCTATTTATTATTTTTTTTACTACGCATCAAGATGCGCTGCTTGTCTTTGCTCCTGTGTGCTCGCGCACTCTCGCCTTTTCCACTTATTTTTATTTTTGATTTATTTTTGATTTATTTTGTCAATTTTAAAAAAAAATACGCATCGTGCTGTGCTGTTTTTGTTTGCTTGAGTGCATTCGTGCGCTCTCGCTTTCTCCACTTTACAATTTTTTTGTTATTATTTATCTATTCCTGAAAGTTTATCTTATTTTTTATTTGTTTATTTAAATGAAGTCGACCAGTTGCCTGCCCTTCCTTCAATTATCCGTCACCGAGACAAACTGAACAAAGTTCTGAGGTCGACCTTGTAAAGATAAGGATTCAGGTCTGTCTGCTGTTTACCTTTGCTCCTGCGCGCACTGCCCTTCTCTCCACATTTATGTGTTTGTTTGTTTGTCTATCTAATCTTTTGGGTTTTTATATCAAATGAGGTCGACCAGTTGTCTATTTATTATTTTTTTTACTACGCATCAAGCTGCGCTGCTTCTCTTTGCTCCTGTGTGCTCGCGCACTCTCGCCTTTTCCACTTATTTTTATTTTTGATTTATTTTTGATTTATTTTGTCAACTTTAAAAAAAATACGCATCGTGCTGTGCTGTTTGTGTTTGCTTGAGTGCATTCGCGCGCTCTAGCTTTCTCCACTTTACAATTTTTTTGTTATTATTTATCTATTCCTGAGAGTTTATCTTATTTTTTATTTGTTTATTTAAATGAAGTCGACCAGTTGCCTGCCCTTCCTTCCATTATGCGTCACCGAGACAAACTGAACAAAGTTCTGAGGTCGACCTTGTAAAGATAAGGATTCAGGTCTGTCTGCTGTTTACCTTTGCTCCTGCGCGCACTGCCTTTCTCTCCACATTTATGTGTTTGTTTGTTTGTCTATCTAATCTTTTGGGTTTTTCTTTCTAATGAGGTCGACCAGTTGTCTATTTATTATTTTTTTTACTACGCATCAAGCTGCGCTGCTTGTCTTTGCTCCTGTGTGCTCGCGCACTCTCGCCTTTTCCACTTATTTTTATTTTTGATTTATTTTGTCAATTTAAAAAAAAACGCATCGTGCTGTGCTGTTTGTGTTTGCTTGAGTGCATTCGCGCGCTCTCGCTTTCTCCACGTTACAATTTTTTTGTTATTATTTATCTATTCCTGAGAGTTTATCTTATTTTTTATTTGTTTATTTAAATGAAGTCGACCAGTTGCCTGCCCTTCCTTCCATTATCCGTCACCGAGACAAACTGAACAAAGTTCTGAGGTCGACCTTGTAAAGATAAGGATTCAGGTCTGTCTGCTCTTTACCTTTGCTCCTGCGCGCACTGCCCTTCTCTCCACATTTATGTGTTTGTTTGTTTGTTTGTCTATCTAATCTTTTGGGTTTTTATTTCTAATGAGGTCGACCAGTTGTCTATTTATTATTTTTTTTACTACGCATCAAGCTGCGCTGCTTGTCTTTGCTCCTGTGTGCTCGCGCACTCTCGCCTTTTCCACTTATTTTTATTTTTTATTTATTTTTGATTTATTTTGTCAATTTAAAAAAAATACGCATCGTGCTGTGCTGTTTGTGTTTGCTTGAGTGCATTCGCGCGCTCTCGCTTTCTCCACTTTACAATTTTTTTGTTATTATTTATCTATTCCTGAGAGTTTATCTTATTTTTTATTTGTTTATTTAAATGAAGTCGACCAGTTGCCTGCCCTTCCTTCCATTATCCGTCACCGAGACAAACTGAACAAAGTTCTGAGGTCGACCTTGTAAAGACAAGGATTCAGGTCTGTCTGCTGTTTACCTTTGCTCCTGCGCGCACTGCCCTTCTCTCCACATTTATGTGTTTGTTTGTCTATCTAATCTTTTGGGTTTTTATTTCCAATGAGGTCGACCAGTTGTCTATTTATTATTTTTTTTACTACGCATCAAGCTGAGCTGCTTGTCTTTGCTCCTGTGTGCTCGCGCACTCTCGCCTTTTCCACTTATTTTTATTTTTGATTTATTTTTGATTTATTTTGTCAATTTAAAAAAAAAATACGCATCGTGCTGTGCTGTTTGTGTTTGCTTCAGTGCATTCGCGTGCTCTCGCTTTCTCCACTTTAGAATTTTTTGTTATTATTTATCTATTCCTGAGAGTTTATCTTATTTTTTATTTGTTTATTCAAATTAAGTCGACCAGTTGCCTGCCCTCACTTCCATTATCCGTCACCAAGACAAACTGAACAAAGTTCTGAGGTCGACCTTGTAAAGATAAGGATTCAGGTCTGTCTGCTGTTTACCTTTGCTCCTGCGCGCACTGCCCTTCTCTCCACATTTATGTGTTTGTTTGTTTGTCTATCTAATCTTTTGGGTTTTTATTTCTAATGAGGTCGACCAGTTGTCTATTTATTATTTTTTTTACTACGCATCAAGCTGCGCTGCGTGTCTTTGCTCCTGTGTGCTCGCGCACTCTCGCCTTTTCCACTTATTTTTATTTTTGATTTATTTTTTATTTATTTTGTCAATTTTTAAAAAAAATACGCATCGTGCTTTGCTGTTTGTGTTTGCTTGAGTGCATTCGCGCTCTCTCGCTTTCTCCACTTTACAATTTTTTTGTTATTATTTATCTATTCCTGAGAGTTTATCTTATTTTTTATTTGTTTATTTAAATGAAGTCGAACAGTTGCCTGCCCTTCCTTCCATTATCCGTCACTGAGACAAACTGAACAAAGTTCTGAGGTCGACCTTGTAAAGATAAGGATTCAGGTCTGTCTGCTGTTTACCTTTGTTCCTGCGCGCACTCTCCTTCTCTCCACATTTATGTGTTTTTTTGTTTGTTTGTCTATCTAATCTTTTGGGTTTTTATTTCTAATGAGGTCGACCAGTTGTCTATTTATTATTTTTTTTACTACGCATCAAGCTGCGATGCTTGTCTTTGCTCCTGTGTGCTCGCGCACTCTCGCCTTTTCCACTTATTTTTATTTTTGATTTATTTTTGATTTATTTTGTCAATTTAAAAAAAAAACGCATCGTGCTGTCCTGTTTGTGTTTTCTTGAGTGCATTCGCGCGCTCTCGCTTTCTCCACGTTACAATTTTTTTGTTATTATTTATCTATTCCTGAGAGTTTATCTTATTTTTTATTTGTTTATTTAAATGAAGTCGACCAGTTGCCTGCCCTTCCTTCCATTATCCGTCACTGAGACAAACTGAACAAAGTTCTGAGGTCGACCTTGTAAAGATAAGTATCCAGGTCTGTCTGCTGTTTACCTTTGCTCCTGCGCGCACTGCCCTTCTCTCCACATTTATGTGTTTTTTTGTTTGTTTGTCTATCTAATCTTTTGGGTTTTTATTTCTAATGAGGTCGACCAGTTGTCTATTTATTATTTTTTTTACTACGCATCAAGCTGCGCTGCTTGTCTTTGCTCCTGTGTGCTCGCGCACTCTCGCCTTTTCCACTTATTTTTATTTTTGATTTATTTTTGATTTATTTTGTCAATTTAAAAAAAAAACGCATCGTGCTGCCCTGTTTGTGTTTTCTTGAGTGCATTCGCGCGCTCTCGCTTTCTCCACGTTACAATTTTTTTGTTATTATTTATCTATTCCTGAGAGTTTATCTTATTTTTTATTTGTTTATTTAAATGAAGTCGACCAGTTGCCTGCCCTTCCTTCCATTATCCGTCACCGAGACAAACTGAACAAAGTTCTGAGGTCGACCTTGTAAAGACAAGGATTCAGGTCTGTCTGCTGTTTACCTTTGCTCCTGCGCGCACTGCCCTTCTCTCCACATTTATGTGTTTGTTTGTCTATCTAATCTTTTGGGTTTTTATTTCTAATGAGGTCGACCAGTTGTCTATTTATTATTTTTTTTACTACGCATCAAGCTGCGCTGCTTGTCTTTGCTCCTGTGTGCTCACGCACTCTCGCCTTTTCCACTTATTTTTATTTTTGATTTATTTTTGATTTATTTTGTCAATTTAAAAAAAATACGCATATGCTGTTCTGTTTGTGTTTGCTTGAGTGCATTCGCGCGCTCTCGCTTTCTCCACTTTACAATGTTTTTGTTACTATTTATCTATTCCTGAGAGTTTATCTTATTTTTTATTTGTTTATTTAAATGAAGTCGACCAGTTGCCTGCCCTTCCTTCCATTATCCGTCACCGAGACAAACTGAACAAAGTTCTGAGGTCGACCTTGTAAAGATAAGGATTCAGGTCTGTCTGCTGTTTACCTTTGCTCCTGCGCGCACTGCCCTTCTCTCCACATTTATGTGTTTGTTTGTTTGTTTGTCTATCTAATCTTTTGGGTTTTTATTTCTAATGAGGTCGACCAGTTGTCTATTTATTATTTTTTTTACTACGCATCAAGCTGCGCTGCTTGTCTTTGCTCCTGTGTGCTCGCGCACTCTCGCCTTTTCCACTTATTTTTATTTTTGATTTATTTTGTCAATTTAAAAAAAAAACGCATCGTGCTGTGCTGTTTGTGTTTGCTTGAGTGCATTCGCGCGCTCTCGCTTTCTCCACTTTACAATTTTTTTGTTATTATTTATCTATTCCTGAGAGTTTATCTTATTTTTTATTTGTTTACTTAAATGTAGTCGACCAGTTGCCTGCCCTCCCTTCCATTATCCGTCACCAAGACAAACTGAACGAAATTCTGAGGTCGACCTTGTGAAGATAAGGATTCAGGTCTGTCTGCTGTTTACCTTTGCTCCTGCGCGCACTGCCCTTCTCTCCACATTTAAGTGTTTGTTTATTTGTCTATCTAATCTTTTGGGTTTTTATTTCTAATGAGGTCGACCAGTTGTCTATTTATTATTTTTTTTACTACGCATCAAGCTGCGCTGCTTGTCTTTACTACTGTGTGCTCGCGCACTCTCGCCTTTTCCACTTATTTTTATTTTTGATTAATTTTTGATTTATTTTGTCAATTTAAAAAAAAAACGCATCGTGCTGTGCTGTTTGTGTTTGCTTGAGTGCATTCGCGCGCTCTCCCTTTCTCCACTTTACAATTTTTTTGTTATTATTTATCTATTTCTGAGAGTTTATCTTATTTTTTATTTGTTTATTTAAATGAAATCGACCAGTTGCCTGCCCTTCCTTCCATTATCCGTCACCGAGACAAACTGAACAAAGTTCTGAGGTCGACCTTGTAAAGATAAGGATACAGGTCTGTCTGCTGTTTACCTTTGCTCCTGCGCGCACTGCCCTTCTCTCCACATTTATGTGTTTGTTTGTTTGTCCATCTAATCTTTTGGGTTTTTATTTCTAATGAGGTCGACCAGTTGTCTATTTATTATTTTTTTTACTACGCATCAATCTGCGATGCTTGTCTTTGCTCCTGTGTGCTCGCGCACTCTCGCCTTTTCCACTTATTTTTATTTTTGATTTATTTTTGATTTATTTTGTCAATTTAAAAAAAAAATTCGCATCGTGCTGTGCTGTTTGTGTTTGCTTGAGTGCATTCGCGCGCTCTCGCTTTCTCCACTTTACAATTTTTTTGTTATTATTAATCTATTCCTGAGAGTTTATCTTATTTTTTATTTGTTTACTTAAATGAAGTCGACCAGTTGCCTGCCCTCCCTTCCATTATCCGTCACCAAGACAAACTGAACCAAATTCTGAGGTCGACCTTGTGAAGATAAGGATTCAGGTCTGTCTGCTGTTTACCTTTGCTCCTGCGCGCACTGCCCTTCTCTCCACATTTATGTGTTTGTTTGTTTGTCTATCTAATCTTTTGGGTTTTTATTTCTAATGAGGTCGACCAGTTGTCTATTTATTATTTTTTTTACTACGCATCAAGCTGCGCTGCGTGTCTTTGCTCCTGTGTGCTCGCGCACTCTCGCCTTTTCCACTTATTTTTATTTTTGATTTATTTTTGATTTATTTTGTCAATTTTTAAAAAAAATACGCACCGTGCTGTGCTGTTTGTGTTTGCTTAAGTGCATTCGCGCGCTCTCGCTTTCTCCACTTTACAATTTTTTTGTTATTATTTATCTATTCCTGAGAGTTTATCTTATTTTTTATTTGTTTATTTAAATGAAGTCGACCAGTTGCCTGCCCTTCCTTCCATTATCCATCACCGAAACAAACTGAACAAAGTTCTGAGGTCGACCTTGTAAAGATAAGGATTCACGTCTGTCTGCTGTTTACCTTTGCTCCTGCGCGCACTGCCCTTCTCTCCACATTTATGTGTTTGTTTGTTTGTCTATCTAATCTTTTGGGTTTTTATTTCTAATGAGGTCGACCAGTTGTCTATTTATTATTTTTTTTACTACGCATCAAGCTGCGATGCTTGTCTTTGCTCCTGTGTGCTCGCGCACTCTCGCCTTTTCCACTTATTTTTATTTTTGATTTATTTTTGATATATTTTGTCAATTTTAAAAAAAAATTCGCATCGTGCTGTGCTGTTTGTGTTTGCTTGAGTGCATTCGCGCGCTCTCGCTTTCTCCACTTTACAGTTTTTTTGTTATTATTTATCTATTCCTGAGAGTTTATCTTATTTTTTATTTGTTTATTTAAATGAAGTCGACCAGTTGCCTGCCCTTCCTTCCATTATCCGTCACCGAGACAAACTGAACAAAGTTCTGAGGTCGACCTTGTAAAGACAAGGATTCAGGTCTGTCTGCTGTTTACCTTTGCTCCTGCGCGCACTGCCCTTCTCTCCACATTTATGTGTTTGTTTGTCTATCTAATCTTTTGGGTTTTTATTTCCAATGAGGTCGACCAGTTGTCTATTTATTATTTTTTTTACTACGCATCAAGCTGAGCTGCTTGTCTTTGCTCCTGTGTGCTCGCGCACTCTCGCCTTTTCCACTTATTTTTATTTTTGATTTATTTTTGATTTATTTTGTCAATTTAAAAAAAAAACGCATCGTGCTGTCCTGTTTGTGTTTTCTTGAGTGCATTCGCGCGCTCTCGCTTTCTCCACGTTACAATTTTTTTGTTATTATTTATCTATTCCTGAGAGTTTATCTTATTTTTTATTTGTTTATTTAAATGAAGTCGAGCAGTTGCCTGCCCTTCCTTCCATTATCCGTCACCGAGACAAACTGAACAAAGTTCTGAGGTCGACCTTGTAAAGACAAGGATTCAGGTCTGTCTGCTGTTTACCTTTGCTCCTGCGCGCACTGCCCTTCTCTCCACATTTATGTGTTTGTTTGTCTATCTAATCTTTTGGGTTTTTATTTCTAATGAGGTCGACCAGTTGTCTATTTATTATTTTTTTTACTACGCATCAAGCTGCGCTGCTTGTCTTTGCTCCTGTGTGCTCACGCACTCTCGCCTTTTCCACTTATTTTTATTTTTGATTTATTTTCGATTTATTTTGTCAATTTAAAATAAATACGCATCATGCTGTTCTGTTTGTGTTTGCTTGAGTGCATTCGCGCGCTCTCGCTTTCTCCACTTTACAATGTTTTTGTTACTATTTATCTATTCCTGAGAGTTTATCTTATTTTTTATTTGTTTATTTAAATGAAGTCGACCAGTTGCCTGCCCTTCCTTCCATTATCCGTCACCGAGACAAACTGAACAAAGTTCTGAGGTCGACCTTGTAAAGATAAGGATTCAGGTCTGTCTGCTGTTTACCTTTGCTCCTGCGCGCACTGCCCTTCTCTCCACATTTATGTGTTTGTTTGTTTGTTTGTCTATCTAATCTTTTGGGTTTTTATTTCTAATGAGGTCGACCAGTTGTCTATTTATTATTTTTTTTACTACGCATCAAGCTGCGCTGCTTGTCTTTGCTCCTGTGTGCGCGCGCACTCTCGCCTTTTCCACTTATTTTTATTTTTGATTTATTTTTGATTTATTTTGTCAATTTAAAAAAAATAACGCATCGTGCTGTCCTGTTTGTGTTTGCTTGAGTGCATTCGCGCGCTCTCGCTTTCTCCACTTTACAATTTTTTTATTATTATTTATCTATTCCTGAGAGTTTATCTTATTTTTTATTTGTTTATTTAAATGAAGTCGACCAGTTGCCTGCCCTTCCTTCCATTATCCGTCACCGAGACAAACTGAACAAAGTTCTGAGGTCGACCTTGTAAAGATAAGAATTCAGGTCTGTCTGCTGTTTACCTTTGCTGCTGCGCGCACTGCCCTTCTCTCCACATTTAAGTGTTTGTTTCTTTGTCTATCTAATCTTTTGGGTTTTTATTTCTAATGAGGTCGACCAGTTGTCTATTTATTATTTTTTTTACTACGCATCAAGCTGCGCTGCTTGTCTTTGCTCCTGTGTGCTCGCGCACTCTCGCCTTTTCCACTTATTTTTATTTTTGATTTATTTTGTCAATTTAAAAAAAAAACGCATCGTGCTGTGCTGTTTGTGTTTGCTTGAGTGCATTCGCGCGCTCTCGCTTTCTCCACTTTACAATTTTTTTGTTATTATTTATCTATTCCTGAGAGATTATCTTATTTTTTATTTGTTTACTTAAATGAAGTCGACCAGTTGCCTGCCCTCCCTTCCATTATCCGTCACCAAGACAAACTGAACGAAATTCTGAGGTCGACCTTGTGAAGATAAGGATTCAGGTCTGTCTGCTGTTTACCTTTGCTCCTGCGCCCACTGCCCTTCTCTCCACATTTATGTGTTTGTTTGTTTGTCTATCTAATCTTTTGGGTTTTTATTTCTAATGAGATCGACCAGTTGTCTATTTATTATTTTTTTTACTACGCATCAATCTGCGATGCTTGTCATTGCTCCTGTGTGCTCGCGCACTCTCGCCTTTTCCACTTATTTTTATTTTTGATTTATTTTTGATTTATTTTGTCAATTTAAAAAAAAAATTCGCATCGTGCTGTGCTGTTTGTGTTTGCTTGAGTGCATTCGCGCGCTCTCGCTTTCTCCACTTTACAATTTTTTTGTTATTATTTATCTATTCCTGAGAGTTTATCTTATTTTTTATTTGTTTACTTAAATGAAGTCGACCAGTTGCCTGCCCTCCCTTCCATGATCCGTCACCAAGACAAACTGAACGAAATTCTGAGGTAGACCTTGTGAAGATAAGGATTCAGGTCTGTCTGCTGTTTACCTTTGCTCCTGCGCGCACTGCCCTTCTCTCCACATTTATGTGTTTGTTTGTTTGTCTATCTAATCTTTTGGGTTTTTATTTCTAATGAGGTCGACCAGTTGTCTATTTATTATTTTTTTTACTACGCATCAAGCTGCGATGCTTGTCTTTGCTCCTGTGTGCTCGCGCACTCTCGCCTTTTCCACTTATTTTTATTTTTGATTTATTTTTGATATATTTTGTCAATTTTAAAAAAAAATTCGCATCGTGCTGTGCTGTTTGTGTTTGCTTGAGTGCATTCGCGCGCTCTCGCTTTCTCCACTTTACAGTTTTTTTGTTATTATTTATCTATTCCTGAGAGTTTATCTTATTTTTTATTTGTTTATTTAAATGAAGTCGACCAGTTGCCTGCCCTTCCTTCCATTATCCGTCACCGAGACAAACTGAACAAAGTTCTGAGGTCGACCTTGTAAAGACAAGGATTCAGGTCTGTCTGCTGTTTACCTTTGCTCCTGCGCGCACTGCCCTTCTCTCCACATTTATGTGTTTGTTTGTCTATCTAATCTTTTGGGGTTTTATTTCCAATGAGGTCGACCAGTTGTCTATTTATTATTTTTTTTACTACGCATCAAGCTGAGCTGCTTGTCTTTGCTCCTGTGTGCTCGCGCACTCTCGCCTTTTCCACTTATTTTTATTTTTGATTTATTTTTGATTTATTTGTCAATTTAAAAAAAAAATACGCATCGTGCTGTGCTGTTTGTGTTTGCTTCAGTGCATTCGCGCGCTCTCGCTTTCTCCAATTTACAATTTTTTGTTATTATTTATCTATTCCTGAGAGTTTATCTTATTTTTTATTTGTTTATTCAAATTAAGTCGACCAGTTGCCTGCCCTCCCTTCCATTATCCGTCACCGAGACAAACTGAACAAAGTTCTGAGGTCGACCTTGTAAAGATAAGGATTCACATCTGTCTGCTGTTTACCTTTGCTCCTGCGCGCACTGCCCTTCTCTCCACATTTATGTGTTTGTTTGTTTGTCTATCTAATCTTTTGGGTTTTTATTTCTAATGAGGTCGACCAGTTGTCTATTTATTATTTTTTTTACTACGCATCAAGCTGCGCTGGTTGTCTTTGCTCCTGTGTGCTCGCGCACTATCGCCTTTTCCACTTATTATTATTTTTGATTTATTTTTTATTTATTTTGTCAATTTTTAAAAAAATACGCATCGTGCTTTGCTGTTTGTGTTTGCTTGAGTGCATTCGCGCTCTCTCGCTTTCTCCACTTTACAATGTTTTTGTTATTATTTATCTATTCCTGAGAGTTTATCTTATTTTTTATTTGTTTATTTAAATGAAGTCGACCAGTTGCCTGCCCTTCCTTCCATTATCCGTCACTGAGACAAACTGAACAAAGTTCTGAGGTCGACCTTGTAAAGATAAGGATTCAGGTCTGTCTGCTGTTTACCTTTGCTCCTGCGCGCACTGCCCTTCTCTCCACATTTATGTGTTTTTTTGTTTGTTTGTCTATCTAATCTTTTGGGTTTTTATTTCTAATGAGGTCGACCAGTTGTCTATTTATTATTTTTTTTACTACGCATCAAGCTGCGCTGCTTGTCTTTGCTCCTGTGTGCTCGCGCACTCTCGCCTTTTCCACTTATTTTTATTTTTGATTTATTTTTGATTTATTTTGTCAATTTAAAAAAAAAACGCATCGTGCTGTCCTGTTTGTGTTTTCTTGAGTGCATTCACGCGCTCTCGCTTTCTCCACGTTACAATTTTTTTGTTATTATTTATCTATTCCTGAGAGTTTATCTTATTTTTTATTTGTTTATTTAAATGAAGTCGACCAGTTGCCTGCCCTTCCTTCCATTATCCGTCACCGAGACAAACTGAACAAAGTTCTGAGGTCGACCTTGTAAAGACAAGGATTCAGGTCTGTCTGCTGTTTACCTTTGCTCCTGCGCGCACTGCCCTTCTCTCCACATTTATGTGTTTGTTTGTCTATCTAATCTTTTGGGTTTTTATTTCTAATGAGGTCGACCAGTTGTCTATTTATTATTTTTTTTACTACGCATCAAGCTGCGCTGCTTGTCTTTGCTCCTGTGTGCTCACGCACTCTCGCCTTTTCCACTTATTTTTATTTTTGATTTATTTTTGATTTATTTTGTCAATTTAAAAAAAATACGCATCATGCTGTTCTGTTTGTGTTTGCTTGAGTGCATTCGCGCGCTCTCGCTTTCTCCACTTTACAATGTTTTTGTTATTATTTATCTATTCCTGAGAGTTTATCTTATTTTTTATTTGTTTATTTAAATGAAGTCGACCAGTTGCCTGCCCTTCCTTCCATTATCCGTCACCGAGACAAACTGAACAAAGTTCTGAGGTCGACCTTGTAAAGATAAGGATTCAGGTCTGTCTGCTGTTTACCTTTGCTCCTGCGCGCACTGCCCTTCTCTCCACATTTATGTGTTTGTTTGTTTGTTTGTCTATCTAATCTTTTGGGTTTTTATTTCTAATGAGGTCGACCAGTTGTCTATTTATTATTTTTTTTACTACGCATCAGGCTGCGCTGCTTGTCTTTGCTCCTGTGTGCTCGCGCACTCTCGCCTTTTCCACTTATTTTTATTTTTGATTTATTTTTTATTTATTTTGTCAATTTAAAAAAAAATACGCATCGTGCTGTGCTGTTTGTGTTTGCTTGAGTGCATTCGCGCGCTCTCGCTTTCTCCACTTTACAATTTTTTTGTTATTATTTATCTATTCCTGAGAGTTTATCTTATTTTTTATTTGTTTATTTAAATGAAGTCGACCAGTTGCCTGCCCTTCCTTCCATTATCCGTCACCGAGACAAACTGAACAAAGTTCTGAGGTCGACCTTGTAAAGATAAGGATTCAGGTCTGTCTGCTGTTTACCTTTGCTGCTGCGCGCACTGCCCTTCTCTCCACATTTAAGTGTTTGTTTCTTTGTCTATCTAATCTTTTGGGTTTTTATTTCTAATGAGGTCGACCAGTTGTCTATTTATTATTTTTTTTTCTACGCATCAAGCTGCGCTGCTTGTCTTTGCTCTTGTGTGCTCGCGCACTATCGCCTTTTCCACTTATTTTTATTTTTGATTTATTTTTGATTTATTTTGTCAATTTTAAAAAAAAATACGCATCGTGCTGTGCTGTTTGTGTTTGCTTGAGTGCATTCGCGCTCTCGCTTTCTCCACTTTACAATTTTTTTGTTATTATTTATCTATTCCTGAGAGTTTATCTTATTTTTTATTTGTTTATTTAAATGAAGTCGACCAGTTGCCTTCCCTTCCTTCCACTATCCGTCACCGAGACAAACTGAACAAAGTTCTGAGGTCGACCTTGTAAATATAAGGATTCAGGTCTGTCTGTTGTTTACCTTTGCTCCTGCGCGCACTGCCCTTCTCTCCACATTTATGTGTTTGTTTGTTTGTCTATCTAATCTTTTGGGTTTTCATTTCTAATGAGGTCGACCAGTTGTCTATTTATTATTTTTTTTACTACGCATCAAGCTGCGCTGCTTGTCTTTGCTCCTGTGTGCTCGCGCACTCTCGCCTTTTCCACTTATTTTTATTTTTGATTTATTTTTGATTTATTTTGTCAATTTAAAAAAAAATACGCATCGTGCTGTGCTGTTTGTGTTTGTTTGAGTGCATTCGCGCGCTCTCGCTTTCTCCACTTTACAATTTTTTTGTTATTATTTATCTATTCCTGAGAGTTTATCTTATTTTTTATTTGTTTATTTAAATGAAGTCGACCAGTTGCCTGCCCTTCCTTCCATTATCCGTCACCGAGACAAACTGAACAAAGTTCTGAGGTCGACCTTGTAAAGATAAGGATTCAGGTCTGTCTGCTGTTTACCTTTGCTCCTGCGCGCACTGCCCTTCTCTCCACATTTATGTGTTTGTTTGTTTGTCTATCTAATCTTTTGGGTTTTTATTTCTAATGAGGTCGACCAGTTGTCTATTTATTATTTTTTTTACTACGCATCAAGCTGCGATGCTTGTCTTTGCTCCTGTGTGCTCGCGCACTCTCGCCTTTTCCACTTATTTTTATTTTTGATTTATTTTTGATATATTTTGTCAATTTTAAAAAAAAATTTTCATCGTGCTGTGCTGTTTGTGTTTGCTTGAGTGCATTCGCTCGCTCTCGCTTTCTCCACTTTACAGTTTTTTTGTTATTATTTATCTATCCCTGAGAGTTTATCTTATTTTTTATTTGTTTATTTAAATGAAGTCGACCAGTTGCCTGCCCTTCCTTCCATTATCCGTCACCGAGACAAACTGAACAAAGTTCTGAGGTCGACCTTGTAAAGATAAGGATTCAGGTCTGTCTGCTGTTTACCTTTGCTCCTGCGCGCACTGCCCTTCTCTCCACATTTATGTGTTTGTTTGTCTATCTAATCTTTTGGGTTTTTATTTCCAATGAGGTCGACCAGTTGTCTATTTATTATTTTTTTTACTACGCATCAAGCTGAGCTGCTTGTCTTTGCTCCTGTGTGCTCGCGCACTCTCGCCTTTTCCACTTATTTTTATTTTTGATTTATTTTTGATTTATTTTGTCAATTTAAAAAAAAATACGCATCGTGCTGTGCTGTTTGTGTTTGCTTCAGTGCATTCGCGCGCTCTCGCTTTCTCCACTTTACAGTTTTTTGTTATTATTTATCTATTCCTGAGAGTTTATCTTATTTTTTATTTGTTTATTCAAAGTAAGTCGACCAGTTGCCTGCCCTCCCTTCCATTATCCGTCACCGAGACACACTGAACAAAGTTCTGAGGTCGACCTTGTAAAGATAAGGATTCAGGTCTGTCTGCTGTTTACCTTTGCTCCTGCGCGCACTGCCCTTCTCTCCACATTTATGTGTTTGTTTGTTTGTCTATCTAATCTTTTGGGTTTTTATTTCTAATGAGGTCGACCAGTTGTCTATTTATTATTTTTTTTACTACGCATCAAGCTGCGCTGCTTGTCTTTGCTCCTGTGTGCTCGCGCACTCTCGCCTTTTCCACTTATTTTTATTTTTGATTTATTTTTTATTTATTTTGTCAATTTTTAAAAAAAAATACGCATCGTGCTTTGCTGTTTGTGTTTGCTTGAGTGCATTCGCGCTCTCTCGCTTTCTCCACTTTACAATGTTTTTGTTATTATTTATCTATTCCTGAGAGTTTATCTTATTTTTTATTTGTTTATTTAAATGAAGTCGACCAGTTGCCTGCCCTTCCTTCCATTATCCGTCACTGAGACAAACTGAACAAAGTTCTGAGGTCGACCTTGTAAAGATAAGGATTCAGGTCTGTCTGCTGTTTACCTTTGCTCCTGCGCGCACTGCCCTTCTCTCCACATTTATGTGTTTTTTTGTTTGTTTGTCTATCTAATCTTTTGGGTTTTTATTTCTAATGAGGTCGACCAGTTGTCTATTTATTATTTTTTTTACTACGCATCAAGCTGCGCTGCTTGTCTTTGCTCCTGTGTGCTCGCGCACTCTCGCCTTTTCCACTTATTTTTATTTTTGATTTATTTTTGATTTATTTTGTCAATTTAAAAAAAAAACGCATCGTGCTGTCCTGTTTGTGTTTTCTTGAGTGCATTCGCGCGCTCTCGCTTTCTCCACGTTACAATTTTTTTGTTATTATTTATCTATTCCTGAGAGTTTATCTTATTTTTTATTTGTTTATTTAAATGAAGTCGACCAGTTGCCTGCCCTTCCTTCCATTATCCGTCACCGAGACAAACTGAACAAAGTTCTGAGGTCGACCTTGTAAAGACAAGGATTCAGGTCTGTCTGCTGTTTACCTTTGCTCCTGCGCGCACTGCCCTTCTCTCCACATTTATGTGTTTGTTTGTCTATCTAATCTTTTGGGTTTTTATTTCTAATGAGGTCGACCAGTTGTCTATTTATTATTTTTTTTACTACGCATCAAGCTGCGCTGCTTGTCTTTGCTCCTGTGTGCTCACGCACTCTCGCCTTTTCCACTTATTTTTATTTTTGATTTATTTTTTATTTATTTTGTCAATTTAAAAAAAATACGCATCATGCTGTTCTGTTTGTGTTTGCTTGAGTGCATTCGCGCGCTCTCGCTTTCTCCACTTTACAATGTTTTTGTTATTATTTATCTATTCCTGAGAGTTTATCTTATTTTTTATTTGTTTATTTAAATGAAGTCGACCAGTTGCCTGCCCTTCCTTCCATTATCCGTCACCGAGACAAACTGAACAAAGTTCTGAGGTCGACCTTGTAAAGATAAGGATTCAGGTCTGTCTGCTGTTTACCTTTGCTCCTGCGCGCACTGCCCTTCTCTCCACATTTATGTGTTTGTTTGTTTGTTTGTCTATCTAATCTTTTGGGTTTTTATTTCTAATGAGGTCGACCAGTTGTCTATTTATTATTTTTTTTACTACGCATCAAGCTGCGCTGCTTGTCTTTGCTCCTGTGTGCTCGCGCACTCTCGCCTTTTCCACTTATTTTTATTTTTGATTTATTTTTGATTTATTTTGTCAATTTAAAAAAAAATACGCATCGTGCTGTGCTGTTTGTGTTTGCTTGAGTGCATTCGCGCGCTCTCGCTTTCTCCACTTTACAATTTTTTTGTTATTATTTATCTATTCCTGAGAGTTTATCTTATTTTTTATTTGTTTATTTAAATGAAGTCGACCAGTTGCCTTCCCTTCCTTCCACTATCCGTCACCGAGACAAACTGAACAAAGTTCTGAGGTCGACCTTGTAAATATAAGGATTCAGGTCTGTCTGCTGTTTACCTTTGCTCCTGCGCTCACTGCCCTTCTCTCCACATTTATGTGTTTGTTTGTTTGTCTATCTAATCTTTTGGGTTTTCATTTCTAATGAGGTCGACCAGTTGTCTATTTATTATTTTTTTTACTACGCATCAAGCTGCGCTGCTTGTCTTTGCTCCTGTGTGCTCGCGCACTCTCGCCTTTTCCACTTATTTTTATTTTTGTTTTATTTTTGATTTATTTTGTCAATTTAAAAAAAATACGCATCGTGCTGTGCTGTTTGTGTTTGTTTGAGTGCATTCGCGCGCTCTCGCTTTCTCCACTTTACAATTTTTTTGTTATTATTTATCTATTCCTGAGAGTTTATCTTATTTTTTATTTGTTTATTTAAATGAAGTCGACCAGTTGCCTGCCCTTCCTTCCATTATCCGTCACCGAGACAAACTGAACAAAGTTCTGAGATCGACCTTGTAAAGATAAGGATTCAGGTCTGTCTGCTGTTTACCTTTGCTCCTGCGCGCACTGCCCTTCTCTCCACATTTATGTGTTTGTTTGTTTGTCTATCTAATCTTTTGGGTTTTTATTTCTAATGAGGTCGACCAGTTGTCTATTTATTATTTTTTTTACTACGCATCAAGCTGCGATGCTTGTCTTTGCTCCTGTGTGCTCGCGCACTCTCGCCTTTTCCACTTATTTTTATTTTTGATTTATTTTTGATATATTTTGTCAATTTTAAAAAAAAATTCGCATCGTGCTGTGCTGTTTGTGTTTGCTTGAGTACATTCGCGCGCTCTCGCTTTCTCCACTTTACAGTTTTTTTGTTATTATTTATCTATCCCTGAGAGTTTATCTTATTTTTTATTTGTTTATTTAAATGAAGTCGACCAGTTGCCTGCCCTTCCTTCCATTATCCGTCACCGAGACAAACTGAACAAAGTTCTGAGGTCGACCTTGTAAAGATAAGGATTCAGGTCTGTCTGCTGTTTACCTTTGCTCCTGCGCGCACTGCCCTTCTCTCCACATTTATGTGTTTGTTTGTTTGTCTATCTAATCTTTTGGGTTTTTATTTCCAATGAGGTCGACCAGTTGTCTATTTATTATTTTTTTTACTACGCATCAAGCTGCGCTGCTTGTCTTTGCTCCTGTGTGCTCGCGCACTCTCGCCTTTTCCACTTATTTTTATTTTTGATTTATTTTTTATTTATTTTGTCAATTTTTAAAAAATATACGCATCGTGCTTTGCTGTTTGTGTTTGCTTGAGTGCATTCGCGCTCTCTCGCTTTCTCCACTTTACAATGTTTTTGTTATTATTTATCTATTCCTGAGAGTTTATCTTATTTTTTATTTGTTTATTTAAATGAAGTCGACCAGTTGCCTGCCCTTCCTTCCATTATCCGTCACTGAGACAAACTGAACAAAGTTCTGAGGTCGACCTTGTAAAGATAAGGATTCAGGTCTGTCTGCTGTTTACCTTTGCTCCTGCGCGCACTGCCCTTCTCTCCACATTTATGTGTTTTTTTGTTTGTTTGTCTATCTAATCTTTTGGGTTTTTATTTCTAATGAGGTCGACCAGTTGTCTATTTATTATTTTTTTTACTACGCATCAAGCTGCGCTGCTTGTCTTTGCTCCTGTGTGCTCGCGCACTCTCGCCTTTTCCACTTATTTTTATTTTTGATTTATTTTTGATTTATTTTGTCAATTTAAAAAAAAAACGCATCGTGCTGTGCTGTTTGTGTTTTCTTGAGTGCATTCGCGCGCTCTCGCTTTCTCCACGTTACAATTTTTTTGTTATTATTTATCTATTCCTGAGAGTTTATCTTATTTTTTATTTGTTTATTTAAATGAAGTCGACCAGTTGCCTGCCCTTCCTTCCATTATCCGTCACCGAGACAAACTGAACAAAGTTCTGAGGTCGACCTTGTAAAGACAAGGATTCAGGTCTGTCTGCTGTTTACCTTTGCTCCTGCGCGCACTGCCCTTCTCTCCACATTTATGTGTTTGTTTGTCTATCTAATCTTTTGGGTTTTTATTTCTAATGAGGTCGACCAGTTGTCTATTTATTATTTTTTTTACTACGCATCAAGCTGCGCTGCTTGTCTTTGCTCCTGTGTGCTCACGCACTCTCGCCTTTTCCACTTATTTTTATTTTTGATTTATTTTTGATTTATTTTGTCAATTTAAAAAAAATACGCATCATGCTGTTCTGTTTGTGTTTGCTTGAGAGCATTCGCGCGCTCTCGCTTTCTCCACTTTACAATGTTTTTGTTATTATTTATCTATTCCTGAGAGTTTATCTTATTTTTTATTTGTTTATTTAAATGAAGTCGACCAGTTGCCTGCCCTTCCTTCCATTATCCGTCACCGAGTCAAACTGAACAAAGTTCTGAGGTCGACCTTGTAAAGATAAGGATTCAGGTCTGTCTGCTGTTTACCTTTGCTCCTGTGCGCACTGCACTTCTCTCCACATTTATGTGTTTGTTTGTTTGTTTGTCTATCTAATCTTTTGGGTTTTTATTTCTAATGAGGTCGACCAGTTGTCTATTTATTATTTTTTTTACTACGCATCAAGCTGCGCTGCTTGTCTTTGCTCCTGTGTGCTCGCGCACTCTCGCCTTTTCCACTTATTTTTATTTTTGATTTATTTTTGATTTATTTTGTCAATTTAAAAAAAATACGCATCGTGCTGTGCTGTTTGTGTTTGCTTGAGTGCATTCGCGCGCTCTCGCTTTCTCCACTTTACAATTTTTTTGTTATTATTTATCTATTCCTGAGAGTTTATCTTATTTTTTATTTGTTTATTTAAATGAAGTCGACCAGTTGCCTGCCCTTCCTTCCATTATCCGTCACCCAGACAAACTGAACAAAGTTCTGAGGTCGACCTTGTAAAGATAAGAATTCAGGTCTGTCTGCTGTTTACCTTTGCTGCTGCGCGCACTGCCCTTCTCTCCACATTTAAGTGTTTTTTTCTTTGTCTATCTAATCTTTTGGGTTTTTATTTCTAATGAGGTCGACCAGTTGTCTATTTATTATTTTTTTTACTACGCATCAAGCTGCGCTGCTTGTCTTTGCTCCTGTGTGCTCGCGCACTCTCGCCTTTTCCACTTATTTTTATTTTTGATTTATTTTGTCAATTTAAAAAAAAAAACGCATCGTGCTGTGCTGTTTGTGTTTGCTTGAGTGCATTCGCGCGCTCTCGCTTTCTCCACTTTACAATTTTTTTGTTATTATTTATCTATTCCTGAGAGTTTATCTTATTTTTTATTTGTTTACTTAAATGAAGTCGACCAGTTGCCTGCCCTCCCTTCCATTATCCGTCACCAAGACAAACTGAACGAAATTCTGAGGTCGACCTTGTGAAGATAAGGATTCAGGTCTGTCTGCTGTTTACCTTTGCTCCTGCGCGCACTGCCCTTCTCTCCACATTTAAGTGTTTGTTTATTTGTCTATCTAATCTTTTGGGTTTTTATTTCTAATGAGGTCGACCAGTTGTCTATTTATTATTTTTTTTACTACGCATCAAGCTGCGCTGCTTGTCTTTACTACTGTGTGCTCGCGCACTCTCGCCTTTTCCACTTATTTTTATTTTTGATTAATTTTTGATTTATTTTGTCAATTTAAAAAAAAAACGCATCGTGCTGTGCTGTTTGTGTTTGCTTGAGTGCATTCGTGCGCTCTCGCTTTCTCCACTTTACAATTTTTTTGTTATTATTTATCTATTTCTGAGAGTTTATCTTATTTTTTATTTGTTTATTTAAATGAAATCGACCAGTTGCCTGCCCTTCCTTCCATTATCCGTCACCGAGACAAACTGAACAAAGTTCTGAGGTCGACCTTGTAAAGATAAGGATACAGGTCTGTCTGCTGTTTACCTTTGCTCCTGCGCGCACTGCCCTTCTCTCCACATTTATGTGTTTGTTTGTTTGTCTATCTAATCTTTTGGGTTTTTATTTCTAATGAGGTCGACCAGTTGTCTATTTATTATTTTTTTTACTACGCATCAAGCTGCGATGCTTGTCTTTGCTCCTGTGTGCTCGCGCACTCTCGCCTTTTCCACTTATTTTTATTTTTGATTTATTTTTGATTTATTTTGTCAATTTAAAAAAAAATTCGCATCGTGCTGTGCTGTTTGTGTTTGCTTGAGTGCATTCGCGCGCTCTCGCTTTCTCCACTTTACAATTTTTTTGTTATTATTTATCTATTCCTGAGAGTTTATCTTATTTTTTATTTGTTTATTTAAATGAAGTCGACCAGTTGCCTGCCCTTCCTTCCATTATCCGTCACCGAGACAAACTGAACAAAGTTCTGAGGTCGACCTTGTAAAGATAAGGATTCAGGTCTGTTTACTGTTTACCTTTGCTCCTGCGCGCACTGCCCTTCTCTCCACATTTATGTGTTTGTTTGTTTGTCTATCTAATCTTTTGGGTTTTTATTTCTAATGTGGTCGACCAGTTGTCTATTTATTATTTTTTTTTACTACGCATCAAGCTGCGCTGCTTGTCTTTGCACCTGTGTGCTCGCGCACTGTCGCCTTTTCCACTTATTTTTATTTTTGATTTACTTTTGATTTATTTTGTCAATTTTTAAAAATAATACGCATCGTGCTGTGCTGTTGGTGTTTGCTTAAGTGCATTCGCGCGCTCTCGCTTTCTCCACTTTACAATTTTTTTGTTATTATTTATCTATTCCTGAGAGTTTATCTTATTTTTTATTTGTTTATTTAAATGAAGTCGACCAGTTGCCTGCCCTTCCTTCCATATCCGTCACCGAAACAACCTGAACAAAGTTCTGAGGTCGACCTTGTAAAGATAAGGATTCAGGTCTGTCTGCTGTTTACCTTTGCTCCTGCGCGCACTGCCCTTCTCTCCACATTTATGTGTTTGTTTGTTTGTCTATCTAATCTTTTGGGTTTTTATTTCTAATGAGGTCGACCAGTTGTCTATTTATTATTTTTTTTAATACGCATCAAGCTGCGATGCTTGTCTTTGCTCCTGTGTGCTCGCGCACTCTCGCCTTTTCCACTTATTTTTATTTTTGATTTATTTTTGATATATTTTGTCAATTTTAAAAAAAAATTCGCATCGTGCTGTGCTGTTTGTGTTTGCTTGAGTGCATTCGCGCGCTCTCGCTTTCTCCACTTTACAATTTTTTTGTTATTATTTATCTATTCCTAAGAGTTTATCTTATTTTTTATTTGTTTACTTAAATGAAGTCGACCAGTTGCCTGCCCTCCCTTCCATTATCCGTCACCAAGACAAACTGAACGAAATTCTGAGGTCGACCTTGTGAAGATAAGGATTCAGGTCTGTCTGCTGTTTACCTTTGCTCCTGCGTGCACTGCCCTTCTCTCCACATTTATGTGTTTGTTTGTTTGTCTATCTAATCTTTTGGGTTTTTATTTCTAATGAGGTCGACCAGTTGTCGATTTATTATTTTTTTTACTACGCATCAAGCTGCGCTGCTTGTCTTTGCTCCTGTGTGCTCGCGCAATCTCGCCTTTTCCACTTATTTTTATTTTTGATTTATTTTGATTTATTTTGTCAATTTAAAAAAAATACGCATCGTGCGGTGCTGTTTGTGTTTGCTTGAGTGCATTCGCGCGCTCTCGCTTTCTCCACTTTACAGTTTTTTTGTTATTATTTATCTATTCCTGAGAGTTTATCTTATTTTTTATTTGTTTACTTAAATGAAGTCGACCAGTTGCCTGCCCTCCCTTCCATTATCCGTCACCAAGACAAACTGAACGAAATTCTGAGGTCGAGCTTGTGAAGATAAGGATTCAGGTCTGTCTGCTGTTTACCTTTGCTCCTGCGCGCACTGCCCTTCTCTCCACATTTATGTGTTTGTTTGTTTGTCTATCTAATCTTTTGGGTTTTTATTTCTAATGAGGTCGACCAGTTGTCTATTTATTATTATTTTACTACGCATCAAGCTGCGCTGCTTGTCTTTGCTCCTGTGTGGTCGCGCACTCTCGCCTTTTCCACTTATTTTTATTTTTGATTTATTTTGATTTATTTTGTCAATTTAAAAAAAAATACGCATCGTGCGGTGCTGTTTGTGTTTGCTTGAGTGCCTTCGCCCGCTCTTGCTTTCTCCACTTTACAATGTTTTTGTTATTATTTATCTATTCCTGAGAGTTTATCTTATTTTGTATTTGTTTATTTAAATGAAGTCGACCAGTTGCCTGCCCTTCCTTCCATTATCCGTCACCGAGACAAACTGAACAAAGTTCTGAGGTCGACCTTGTAAAGATAAGGATTCAGGTCTGTCTGCTGTTTACCTTTGCTCCTGCGCGCACTGCCCTTCTCTCCACATTTATGTGTTTGTTTGTTTGTCTATCTAATCTTTTGGGTTTTTATTTCTAATGAGGTCGACCAGTTGTCCATTTATTATTTTTTTTACTACGCATCAAGCTGCGCTGCTTGTCTTTGCTCCTGTGTGCTCGCGCACTCTCGCCTTTTCCACTTATTTTTATTTTTATTTATTTTTGATTTATTTTGTCAATTTTAAAAAAATACGCATCGTGCTGTGCTGTTTGTGTTTGCTTGAGTGCATTCGCGCGCTCTCGCTTTCTCCACTTTACAATTTTTTTGTTATTATTTATCTATTCCTGAGAGTTTATCTTATTTTTTATTTGTTTATTTAAATGAAGTCGACCAGTTGCCTGCCATTCCTTCCATTATCCGTCACCGAGACAGACTGAACAAAGTTCTGAGGTCGACCTTGTAAAGATAAGGATTCAGGTCTGTCTGCTGTTTACCTTTGCTCCTGCCCGCACTGCCCTTCTCTCCACATTTATGTGTTTGTTTGTTTGTCTATCTAATCTTTTGGGTTTTATTTCTAATGAGGTCGACCAGTTGTCTATTTATTATTTTTTTTTCTACGCATCAAGCTGCGCTGCTTGTCTTTGCTCTTGTGTGCTCGCGCACTATCGCCTTTTCCACTTATTTTTATTTTTGATTTATTTTTTATTTATTTTGTCAATTTTAAAAAAAATACGCATCGTACTATGCTGTTTGTGTTTGTTTGAGTGCATTCGCGCGCTCTCGCTTTCTCCACTTTACAATTTTTTTGTTATTATTTATCTATTCCTGAGAGTTTATCTTATTTTTTATTTGTTTATTTAAATGAAGTCGACCAGTTGCCTGCCCTTCCTTCCATTATCCGTCACCGAGACAAACTGAACAAAGTTCTGAGGTCGACCTTGTAAAGATAAGGATTCAGGTCTGTTTACTGTTTACCTTTGCTCCTGCGCGCACTGCCCTTCTCTCCACATTTATGTGTTTGTTTGTTTGTCTATCTAATCTTTTGGGTTTTTATTTCTAATGTGGTCGACCAGTTGTCTATTTATTATTTTTTTTTACTACGCATCAAGCTGCGCTGCTTGTCTTTGCACCTGTGTGCTCGCGCACTGTCGCCTTTTCCACTTATTTTTATTTTTGATTTACTTTTGATTTATTTTGTCAATTTTTAAAAATAATACGCATCGTGCTGTGCTGTTGGTGTTTGCTTAAGTGCATTCGCGCGCTCTCGCTTTCTCCACTTTACAATTTTTTTGTTATTATTTATCTATTCCTGAGAGTTTATCTTATTTTTTATTTGTTTATTTAAATGAAGTCGACCAGTTGCCTGCCCTTCCTTCCATTATCCGTCACCGAAACAAACTGAACAAAGTTCTGAGGTCGACCTTGTAAAGATAAGGATTCAGGTCTGTCTGCTGTTTACCTTTGCTCCTGCGCGCACTGCCCTTCTCTCCACATTTATGTGTTTGTTTGTTTGTCTATCTAATCTTTTGGGTTTTTATTTCTAATGAGGTCGACCAGTTGTCTATTTATTATTTTTTTTAATACGCATCAAGCTGCGATGCTTGTCTTTGCTCCTGTGTGCTCGCGCACTCTCGCCTTTTCCACTTATTTTTATTTTTGATTTATTTTTGATATATTTTGTCAATTTTAAAAAAAAATTCGCATCGTGCTGTGCTGTTTGTGTTTGCTTGAGTGCATTCGCGCGCTCTCGCTTTCTCCACTTTACAATTTTTTTGTTATTATTTACCTATTCCTAAGAGTTTATCTTATTTTTTATTTGTTACTTAAATGAAGTCGACCAGTTGCCTGCCCTCCCTTCCATTATCCGTCACCAAGACAAACTGAACGAAATTCTGAGGTCGACCTTGTGAAGATAAGGATTCAGGTCTGTCTGCTGTTTACCTTTGCTCCTGCGTGCACTGCCCTTCTCTCCACATTTATGTGTTTGTTTGTTTGTCTATCTAATCTTTTGGGTTTTTATTTCTAATGAGGTCGACCAGTTGTCGATTTATTATTTTTTTTACTACGCATCAAGCTGCGCTGCTTGTCTTTGCTCCTGTGTGCTCGCGCAATCTCGCCTTTTCCACTTATTTTTATTTTTGATTTATTTTTGATTTATTTTGTCAATTTAAAAAAAAATACGCATCGTGCTGTGCTGTTTGTGTTTGCTTGAGTGCATTCGCGCGCTCTCGCTTTCTCCACTTTACAATTTTTTTGTTATTATATATCTATTCCTGAGAGTTTATCTTTTTTATTTGTTTATTTAAATGAAGTCGACCAGTTGCCTGCCCTTCCTTCCATTATCCATCACCGAAACAAACTGAACAAAGTTCTGAGGTCGACCTTGTAAAGATAAGGATTCAGGTCTGTCTGCTGTTTACCTTTGCTCCTGCGCGCACTGCCCTTCTCTCCACATTTATGTGTTTGTTTGTTTGTCTATCTAATCTTTTGGGTTTTTATTTCTAATGAGGTCGACCAGTTGTCTATTTATTATTTTTTTTACTACGCCTCAAGCTGCGATGCTTGTCTTTGCTCCTGTGTGCTCGCGCACTCTCGCCTTTTCCACTTATTTTTATTTTTGATTTATTTTTGATATATTTTGTCAATTTTAAAAAAATTCGCATCGTGCTGTGCTGTTTGTGTTTGCTTGAGTGCATTCGCGCGCTCTCGCTTTCTCCACTTTACAATTTTTTTGTTATTATTTATCTATTCCTGAGAGTTATCTTATTTTTTATTTGTTTACTTAAATGAAGTCGACCAGTTGCCTGCCCTCCCTTCCACTTTCCGTCACCAAGACAAACTGAACGAAATTTTGAGGTCGACCTTGTGAAGATAAGGATTCATGTCTGTCTGCTGTTTACCTTTGCTCCTGCGCGCACTGCCCTTCTTTCCGTATTTATGTGTTTGTTTCTTTGTCTATCTAATCTTTTGGGTTTTTATTTCTAATGAGGTCGACCAGTTGTCTATTTATTATTTTTTTTACTACGCATCAAGCTGCGCTGCTTGTCTTTGCTCCTGTGTGCTCGCGCACTCTCGCCTTTTCCACTTATTTTTATTTTTGATTTATTTTTGATTTATTTTGTCAATTTTAAAAAAATATACGCATCGTGCTGTGCTGTTTGTGTTTGCTTGAGTGCATTCGCGCGCTCTCGCTTTCTCCACTTTACAATTTTTTTTGTTATTATTTATCTATTCCTGAGAGTTTATCTTATTTTTTATTTGTTTATTTAAATGAAGTCGACCAGTTGCCTGCCCTTCCTTCCATTATCCGTCACCGAGACAAACTGAACAAAGTTCTGAGGTCGACCATGTAAAGATAAGGATTCAGGTCTGTCTGCTGTTTACCTTTGCTCCTGCGCGCACTGCCCTTCTCTCCACATTTATGTGTTTGTTTGTTTGTCTATCTAATCTTTTGGGTTTTTATTTCTAATGAGGTCGACCAGTTGTCTATTTATTATTTTTTTTACTACGCATCAAGCTTCGCTGCTTGTCTTTGCTCCTGTGTGCTCGCGCACTCTCGCCTTTTCCACTTATTTTTATTTTTGATTTATTTTTGATTTATTTTGTCAATTTTAAAAAAAATTACGTATCGTGCTGTGCTGTTTGTGTTTCCTTGAGTGCATTCGCGCGCTCTCGCTTTCTCCACTTTACAATTTTTTTGTTATTATTTATCTATTCCTGAGAGTTTATCTTATTTTTTATTTGTTTATTTAAATGAAGTCGACCAGTTGCCTGCCCTTCCTTCCATTATCCGTCACCGAGACAAACTGAACAAAGTTCTGAGGTCGACCTTGTAAAGATAAGGATTCAGGTCTGTCTGCTGTTTACCTTTGCTCCTGTGCGCACTGCCCTTCTCTCCACATTTATGTGTTTGTTTGTTTGTCTATCTAATCTTTTGGGTTTTTATTTCAAATGAGGTCGACCAGTTGTCTATTTATTATTTTTTTACTACGCATCAAGCTGCGCTGCTTGTCTTTGCTCCTGTGTGCTCGCGCACTCTCGCCTTTCCACTTATTTTTATTTTTGATTAATTTTTGATTTTTTTTGTCAATTTAAAAAAAATACGCATCGTGATGTGCTGTTTGTGTTTGCTTGAGTGCATTTGCGCGCTCTCGCTTTCTCCACTTTACAATTTTTTGTTATTATTTATCTATTCCTGAGAGTTTATCTTATTTTTTATTTGTTTATTTAAATGAAGTCGACTAGTTGCCTGCACTTCCTTCCATTATCCGTCACCGAGACAAACTGAACAAAGTTCTGAGGTCGACCTTGTAAAGATAAGGATTCAGGTCTGTCTGCTGTTTACCTTTGCTCCTGCCCGCACTGCCCTTCTCTCCACATTTATGTGTTTGTTTGTTTGTCTATCTAATCTTTTGGGTTTTTATTTCTAATGAGGTCGACCAGTTGTCTATTTATTATTTTTTTTTACTACGCATCCAGCTGCGCTGCTTGTCTTTGCACCTGTGTGCTAGCGCACTCTCGCTTTTTCCACTTATTTTTATTTTTGATTTATTTTTGATTTATTTTGTCAATTTCAAAAAAAATACGCATCGTGCTGTGCTGTTTGTGTTTGCTTGAGTGCATTCGCGCGCTCTCGCTTTCTCCATTTTACAATTGTTTTGTTATTATTTATCTATTCCTGAGAGTTTATCTCATTTTTTATTTGTTTATTTAAATGAAGTCGACCAGTTGCCTGCCCTTCCTTCCATTATCCATCAGCGAGACAAACTGAACAAAGTTCTGAGGTCGACCTTGTAAAGATAAGGATTCAGGTCTGTCTGCTGTTTACCTTTGCTCCTGCGCGCACTGCCCTTCTCTCCACATTTATGTGTTTGTTTGTTTATCTATCTAATCTTTTGGGTTTTTATTTCTAATGAGGTCGACCAGTTGTCTATTGATTATTTTTTTTTACTACGCATCAAGCTGCGCTGCTTGTCTTTGCTCCTGTGTGCTCGCGCACTCTCGCCTTTTCCACTTATTTTTATTTTTCATTAATTTTTGATTTTTTTTGTCAATTTAAAAAAAAATACGCATCGTGATGTGCTGTTTGTGTTTGCTTGAGTGCATTTGCGCGCTCTCGCTTTCTCCACTTTACAATTTTTGTTATTATTTATCTATTCCTGAGAGTTTATCTTATTTTTTATTTGTTTATTTAAATGAAGTCGACTAGTTGCCTGCACTTCCTTCCATTATCCGTCACCGAGACAAACTGAACAAAGTTCTGAGGTCGACCTTGTAAAGATAAGGATTCAGGTCTGTCTGCTGTTTACCTTTGCTCCTGCGCGCACTGCCCTTCCCTCCACATTTATGTGTTTGTTTGTTTGTCTATCTAATCTTTTGGGTTTTTATTTCTAATGAGGTCGACCAG
>NW_025958070.1:0-28146 GCF_023159225.1 Perognathus longimembris pacificus | reverse complement strand
GCAGGACTGCGCATGCGCGGGCCCCGCCGTGCAGCAAAGCCTCCAGGAGGTGGCTGGATGTTTTGCGTTTCTATGCCTTGCCCAGTGTGCTGAGGTGCATTTGCATTTGCATTCCAACAGGATCAGCTTTAGCGGGAGGGGGAAAGTGACGCCTCTTAGCGGTAGTCAGTTGTTGCTCACAGGCCATCAGGCCCTGCTTATGCCTCCTTGACTGTACATGCGCCCCAGGGGTGCTGGGAATCCTCTGGGCGGTGCCTGCAGGTTAGGCGCTCTGTGACGTGGTCAGGTTCTAGGCGCCACCTGCTGACGTTGTGCCAGTGTTCCAAGTGGAGTTGCCATAGCGAAAGGGATGCGAAGGCCCTTAGGGGTTGGCTCTGACTGCTCACCAGTTCTCACAGGCCAACAGGGAAGTGCAGGAGCTCTGGAGCCTCAAATCGCGCACCTGGAAACCCCGCTGGGACGGGCTGGGGTCCACTTTTCAACTCCGCTCCCGCTCCATCCCACATCCTGGCTGAACCCGTGTTGGACAGCTCCCCCACCTCCTCTGCCCTTGCCAGTCCTGGAAGTGGCCGGTGTCTGAATCCGCCACCTCTCTCCCCATCCACGTCATCTGTTTGATGACAGCAGAATGGAGATTCAAGGTCAGCAGGTGAGGGGGTTATTGGGGTTCTCCTAACTGCACAGGTGTCCGCTGGCCTCTTGTCTGCCCTCTTGCCTGGCCCCTCTGGCCCACATCTCTGCCAGATCCTTCCTACTACCGAGTAGCGGTGGATTATAATGGCTATAGGCAGGAGCTGGCAATGCGGGGGCCGTTGGCTCAAAGCCATAAGTTTAAGACTCCTGCAGGGTGCTATGCTCAGACACCAAGGAAAGGGAATTCTGACGCTTCCCTGCGTCGGCCAAGGCACCCTGGCTCCCAGCAATAGGATCTTCCATTCGTAGGCCTCATCATCACTGTCATGCAGATCGCCAACAGCAGTGGCTGCTTAGCATCCCCGGACTCACGTCTGGAGATCTTGGTGAAGCAGACAGCACTATAGGGAAGCCTTTGCCAAATGAATGGTTTCCTGGGAATTTCAAGCGAGCAAGTATAAAGTGCACAAACTTTGAATTCCATCTGTTCAACGTCATATCTGACACACTCATGCTACCGCACATGAACAGAGAATTTCTCACATGCAAGCCACTCTCCATCTCTGTCTTTCTCTGTCACTCGCCGCAGCCTCCACATGCTCACTCAGAACACACTGTGACGGGACCTCCTGGATCCACATCCAGATGCCTATTTACACATATCCAGACCTATGTTTAGGAAGTGCACCCCATGTACGCTGTCAGGAACACACACGCACCTCGTACAGACAATCACGGACACTCTCGCCCTTGCGAGCACACCCAGTACACCGTGGCATGGAAGGTGCTAAGGGTTTTCAGGGCACTGGGGTCCGACTTGATCGAATCAAGCCTGATATTGTTGTGGTGGGGCGTGGCTAGGGAGCTCAGCGCTGCATATAGGCCAGCCCATTGGCACTTGTGTCTTCCCCTGCTGTCCTCACCCTGTTTCCCATTCCCTGTACCATGCAGCTTGAGCGACCTGAATTGCAAACAACTCTTGTCGGAATGCAATGAGGGGAGATATGTGAATGCAGCAGGACCACGGGATTAGGCCCAGGAAGTGCCCCAACCAAAGAAGGCATTCTTTACCCCTCTGGTCTACACCCTGAAGCAAGAAGGCACGGTGGGCAGAGAGGGACAGAGGCCTGTGGCCCAGAATGCCCTGGCTCTATTTCCTTCTCGTTGGTACATGGGCGGGGGGTGCGCCCGTCCCATGGCGAGCATCCTGGCCTTCCTCGCCACCATCTCCATCAGCGGCTAAGTTCCTGAGGCTTCTCCCCTGCTCTCATACTTGCTGCACCCCAAACTCCCTGAGATTCTCTCTTCATGCCCCTCCTTGTCCCTGCCTTCCTGCTCCTTCCACTCCTAGAATTAGCCCTTCCTGGCTCCAGACTCCTATCAGCTCACGCGTGCCACCGGGCCTCTGCCTCTTTGCTTCTGCCTCTGCTTCCCATTTTCCCCCTCCTCCTTCTGAGCTTCACAGGCTGCACAGCTCTCGACGCATCTCTTCCCTTCCTCTGAGGAATTCAGAAGCCCCTCCCTCTTCCTGGCCCTTCTTAACTGCTCCAATTCGCCCTCTGCTCTCAGCCTCTGTACTCCCTGGCCTCTCCCAGTCCTCTCGTGCACAACAGTCCGCATTCATCTAAGCTGTTGTCTCCCTGTTCTGTCCCCAAATCCCTCTGCTTCTTTGCTCTGTGCAGGAGGTGTGTATATGAGGTAGGAGGGGTAGCGGCCTTCCTTTTCTACCTTGTGGCTCCCTCTACTGCGACTGACATCCTATTAGTCTGGATAAAGCATCTGCTCACTTGACCGAGACCACTTGAAATCCTTCAGTGGCCCGCGAGGTAGCTGCCTGGCGTGATTCTGAGGTTGCAGGACTGCGCATGCGCGGCCCGCCGTGCAGCAAAGCCTCCAGGAGGTGGCTGGATGTTTTGCGTTTCTATGCCTTGCCCAGTGTGCTGAGGTGCATTTGCATTTGCATTCCAACAGGATCAGCTTTAGCGGGAGGGGGGGAGTGACGCCTCTTAGCGGGTAGTCAGTTGTTGCTCACAGGCCATCAGGCCCTGCTTATGCCTCCTTGACTGTACATGCGCCCCAGGGGTGCTGGGAATCCTCTGGGCGGTGCCTGCAGGTTAGGCGCTCTGTGACGTGGTCAGGTTCTAGGCGCCACCTGCTGACGTGTGCCAGTGTTCCAAGTGGAGTTGCCATAGTGAAAGGGATGCGAAGGCCCTTAGGGGTTGGCTCTGACTGCTCACCAGTTCTCACAGGCCAACAGGGAAGTGCAGGAGCTCTGGAGCCTCAAATCGCGCACCTGGAAACCCCGCTGGGACGGGCTGGGGTCCACTTTTCAAACTCCGCTCCCGCTCCATCCCACATCCTGGCTGAACCCGTGTTGGACAGCTCCCCCACCTCCTCTGCCCTTGCCAGTCCTGGAAGTGGCCGGTGTCTGAATCCGCCCCCTCTCTCCCCATCCACGTCATCTGTTCGATGACAGCAGAATGGAGATTCAAGGTCAGCAGGGTGAGGGGTTATTGGGTTCTCCTAACTGCACAGGTGTCCCGCTGGCCTCTTGTCTGCCCTCTTGCCTGGCCCCTCTGGCCCACATCTCTGCCAGATCCTTCCTACTACCGAGTAGCGGTGGATTATAATGGCTATAGGCAGGAGCTGGCAATGCGGGGGGCCGTTGGCTCAAAGCCATAAGTTTAAGGACTCCTGCAGGGTGCTATGCTCAGACACCAAGGAAAGGGAATTCTGACGCTTCCCTGCGTCGGCCAAGGCACCCTGGCTCCCAGCAATGGTATTCGTAGGCCTCATCATCACTGTCATGCAGATCGCCAACAGCAGTGGCTGCTTAGCATCCCGGACTCACGTCTGGAGATCTTGGTGAAGCAGACAGCACTATAGGGAAGCCTTTGCCAAATGAATGGTTTCCTGGGGAATTTCAAGCGAGCAAGTATAAAGTGCACAAACTTTGAATTCCATCTGTTCAACGTCATATCTGACACACTCATGCTACCGCACATGAACAGAGAATTTCTCACATGCAAGCCACTCTCCATCTCTGTCTTTCTCTGTCACTCGCCGCAGCCTCCACATGCTCACTCAGAACACACTGTGACGGGACCTCCTGGATCCACATCCAGATGCCTATTTACACATATCCAGACCTATGTTTAGGAAGTGCACCCATGTACGCTGTCAGGAACACACACGCACTCGTACAGACAATCACGGACACTCTCGCCCTTGCGAGCACACCCAGTACACCGTGGCATGGAAGGTGCTAAGGGTTTTCAGGGCACTGGGTCCGACTTGATCGAAATCAAGCCTGATATTGTTGTGGTGGGCGTGGCTAGGGAGCTCAGCGCTGCATATAGGCCAGCCCATTGGCACTTGTGTCTTCCCCTGCTGTCCTCACCTGTTTCCCATTCCCTGTACCATGCAGCTTGAGCGACCTGAATTGCAAACAACTCTTGTCGGAATGCAATGAGGGGAGATATGTGAATGCAGCAGGACCACGGGATTAGGCCCAGGAAGTGCCCCAACCAAAGAAGGCATTCTTTACCCCTCTGGTCTACACCCTGAAGCAAGAAGGCACGGTGGGCAGAGAGGGACAGAGGCCTGTGGCCCAGAATGCCCTGGCTCTATTTCCTTCTCGTTGGTACATGGGCGGGGGTGCGCCCGTCCCATGGCGAGCATCCTGGCCTTCCTCGCCACCATCTCCATCAGCGGCTAAGTTCCTGAGGCTTCTCCCCTGCTCTCATACTTGCTGCACCCCAAACTCCCTGAGATTCTCTCTTCATGCCCTCCTTGTCCCTGCCTTCCTGCTCCTTCCACTCCTAGAATTAGCCTTCCTGGCTCCAGACTCCTATCAGCTCACGCGTGCCACCGGGCCTCTGCCTCTTTGCTTCTGCCTCTGCTTCCCATTTTCCCCCTCCTCCTTCTGAGCTTCACAGGCTGCACAGCTCTCGACGCATCTCTTCCCTTTCCTCTGAGGAATTCAGAAGCCCCTCCCTCTTCCTGGCCCTTCTTAACTGCTCCAATTCGCCCTCTGCTCTCAGCCTCTGTACTCCTGGCCTCTCCCAGTCCCTCTCGTGCACAACAGTCCGCATTCATCTAAGCTGTTGTCTCCCTGTTCTGTCCCCAAATCCCTCTGCTTCTTTGCTCTGTGCAGGAGGTGTGTATATGAGGTAGGAGGGTAGCGGCCTTCCTTTTCTACCTTGTGGCTCCCTCTACTGCGACTGACATCCTATTAGTCTGGATAAAGCATCTGCTCACTTGACCGAGACCACTTGAAAATCCTTCAGTGGCCCGCGAGGGTAGCTGCCTGGCGTGGATTCTGAGGTTGCAGGACTGCGCAGATGCGCGGCCCGCCGTGCAGCAAAGCCTCCAGGAGGTGGCTGGATGTTTTGCGTTTCTATGCCTTGCCCAGTGTGCTGAGGTGCATTTGCATTTGCATTCCAACAGGATCAGCTTTAGCGGGAGGGGGGGAGTGACGCCTCTTAGCGGTAGTCAGTTGTTGCTCACAGGCCATCAGGCCCTGCTTATGCCTCCTTGACTGTACATGCGCCCCAGGGGTGCTGGGAATCCTCTGGGCGGTGCCTGCAGGTTAGGCGCTCTGTGACGTGGTCAGGTTTCTAGGCGCCACCTGCTGACGTGTGCCAGTGTTCCAAGTGGAGTTGCCATAGTGAAAGGGGATGCGAAGGCCCTTAGGGGTTGGCTCTGACTGCTCACCAGTTCTCACAGGCCAACAGGGAAGTGCAGGAGCTCTGGAGCCTCAAATCGCGCACCTGGAAACCCCGCTGGGACGGGCTGGGTCCACTTTTCAACTCCGCTCCCGCTCCATCCCACATCCTGGCTGAACCCGTGTTGGACAGCTCCCCCACCTCCTCTGCCCTTGCCAGTCCTGGAAGTGGCCGGTGTCTGAATCCGCCCCCTCTCTCCCCATCCACGTCATCTGTTCGATGACAGCAGAATGGAGATTCAAGGTCAGCAGGTGAGGGGTTATTGGGTTCTCCTAACTGCACAGGTGTCCGCTGGCCTCTTGTCTGCCCTCTTGCCTGGCCCCTCTGGCCCACATCTCTGCCAGATCCTTCCTACTACCGAGTAGCGGTGGATTATAATGGCTATAGGCAGGAGCTGGCAATGCGGGGGGCCGTTGGCTCAAAGCCATAAGTTTAAGGACTCCTGCAGGGTGCTATGCTCAGACACCAAGGAAAGGGAATTCTGACGCTTCCCTGCGTCGGCCAAGGCACCCTGGCTCCCAGCAATGGTATTCGTAGGCCTCATCATCACTGTCATGCAGATCGCCAACAGCAGTGGCTGCTTAGCATCCCCGGACTCACGTCTGGAGATCTTGGTGAAGCAGACAGCACTATAGGGAAGCCTTTGCCAAATGAATGGTTTCCTGGGAATTTCAAGCGAGCAAGTATAAAGTGCACAAACTTTGAATTCCATCTGTTCAACGTCATATCTGACACACTCATGCTACCGCACATGAACAGAGAATTTCTCACATGCAAGCCCACTCTCCATCTCTGTCTTTCTCTGTCACTCGCCGCAGCCTCCACATGCTCACTCAGAACACACTGTGACGGGACCTCCTGGATCCACATCCAGATGCCTATTTACACATATCCAGACCTATGTTTAGGAAGTGCACCCATGTACGCTGTCAGGAACACACACGCACTCGTACAGACAATCACGGACACTCTCGCCCTTGCGAGCACACCCAGTACACCGTGGCATGGAAGGTGCTAAGGGTTTTCAGGGCACTGGGTCCGACTTGATCGAAATCAAGCCTGATATTGTTGTGGGTGGGCGTGGCTAGGGAGCTCAGCGCTGCATATAGGCCAGCCCATTGGCACTTGTGTCTTCCCCTGCTGTCCTCACCTGTTTCCCATTCCCTGTACCATGCAGCTTGAGCGACCTGAATTGCAAACAACTCTTGTCGGAATGCAATGAGGGGAGATATGTGGAATGCAGCAGGACCACGGGATTAGGCCCAGAAGTGCCCCAACCAAAGAAGGCATTCTTTACCCCTCTGGGTCTACACCCTGAAGCAAGAAGGCACGGTGGGCAGAGAGGGACAGAGGCCTGTGGCCCAGAATGCCCTGGCTCTATTTCCTTCTCGTTGGTACATGGGCGGGGGTGCGCCCGTCCCATGGCGAGCATCCTGGCCTTCCTCGCCACCATCTCCATCAGCGGCTAAGTTCCTGAGGCTTCTCCCCTGCTCTCATACTTGCTGCACCCCAAACTCCCTGAGATTCTCTCTTCATGCCCTCCTTGTCCCTGCCTTCCTGCTCCTTCCACTCCTAGAATTAGCCTTCCTGGCTCCAGACTCCTATCAGCTCACGCGTTGCCACCGGGCCTCTGCCTCTTTGCTTCTGCCTCTGCTTCCCATTTTCCCCCTCCTCCTTCTGAGCTTCACAGGCTGCACAGCTCTCGACGCATCTCTTCCCTTCCTCTGAGGAATTCAGAAGCCCCTCCCTCTTCCTGGCCCTTCTTAACTGCTCCAATTCGCCCTCTGCTCTCAGCCTCTGTACTCCTGGCCTCTCCCAGTCCTCTCGTGCACAACAGTCCGCATTCATCTAAGCTGTTGTCTCCCTGTTCTGTCCCAAATCCCTCTGCTTCTTTGCTCTGTGCAGGAGGTGTGTATATGAGGTAGGAGGGTAGCGGCCTTCCTTTTCTACCTTGTGGCTCCCTCTACTGCGACTGACATCCTATTAGTCTGGAATAAAGCATCTGCTCACTTGACCGAGACCACTTGAAATCCTTCAGTGGCCCGCGAGGTAGCTGCCCTGGCGTGATTCTGAGGTTGCAGGACTGCGCATGCGCGGCCCGCCGTTGCAGCAAAGCCTCCAGGAGGTGGCTGGATGTTTTGCGTTTCTATGCCTTGCCCAGTGTGCTGAGGTGCATTTGCATTTGCATTCCAACAGGATCAGCTTTAGCGGGAGGGGGGAGTTGACGCCTCTTAGCGGTAGTCAGTTGTTGCTCACAGGCCATCAGGCCCTGCTTATGCCTCCTTGACTGTACATGCGCCCCAGGGGTGCTGGGAATCCTCTGGGCGGTTGCCTGCAGGTTAGGCGCTCTGTGACGTGGTCAGGTTTCTAGGCGCCACCTGCTGACGTGTGCCAGTGTTCCAAGTGGAGTTGCCATAGCGAAAGGGATGCGAAGGCCCTTAGGGGTTGGCTCTGACTGCTCACCAGTTCTCACAGGCCAACAGGGAAGTGCAGGAGCTCTGGAGCCTCAAATCGCGCACCTGGGAAACCCCGCTGGGACGGGCTGGGTCCACTTTTCAACTCCGCTCCCGCTCCATCCCACATCCTGGCTGAACCCGTGTTGGACAGCTCCCCCACCTCCTCTGCCCTTGCCAGTCCTGGAAGTGGCCGGTGTCTGAATCCGCCACCTCTCTCCCCATCCACGTCATCTGTTCGATGACAGCAGAATGGAGATTCAAGGTCAGCAGGTGAGGGGTTATTGGGTTCTCCTAACTGCACAGGTGTCCGCTGGCCTCTTGTCTGCCCCTCTTGCCTGGCCCCTCTGGCCCACATCTCTGCCAGATCCTTCCTACTACCGAGTATAGCGGTGGAATTATAATGGCTATAGGCAGGAGCTGGCAATGCGGGGGCCGTTGGCTCAAAGCCATAAGTTTAAGACTCCTGCAGGGTTGCTATGCTCAGACACCAAGGAAAGGGAATTCTGACGCTTCCCTGCGTCGGCCAAGGCACCCTGGCTCCCAGCAATGGTATTCGTAGGCCTCATCATCACTGTCATGCAGATCGCCAACAGCAGTGGCTGCTTAGCATCCCCGGACTCACGTCTGGAGATCTTGGTGAAGCAGACAGCACTATAGGGAAGCCTTTGCCAAATGAATGGTTTCCTGGGAATTTCAAGCGAGCAAGTATAAAGTGCACAAACTTTGAATTCCATCTGTTCAACGTCATATCTGACACACTCATGCTACCGCACATGAACAGAGAATTTCTCACATGCAAGCCCACTCTCCATCTCTGTCTTTCTCTGTCACTCGCCGCAGCCTCCACATGCTCACTCAGAACACACTGTGACGGGACCTCCTGGATCCACATCCAGATGCCTATTTACACATATCCAGACCTATGTTTAGGAAGTGCACCCATGTACGCTGTCAGGAACACACACGCACTCGTACAGACAATCACGGACACTCTCTCGCCCTTGCGAGCACACCCAGTACACCGTGGCATGGAAGGTGCTAAGGGTTTTCAGGGCACTGGGTCCCGACTTGATCGAATCAAGCCTGATATTGTTGTGGTGGGCGTGGCTAGGGAGCTCAGCGCTGCATATAGGCCAGCCCATTGGCACTTGTGTCTTCCCCTGCTGTCCTCACCTGTTTCCCATTCCCTGTACCATGCAGCTTGAGCGACCTGAATTGCAAACAACTCTTGTCGGAATGCAATGAGGGGAGATATGGTGAATGCAGCAGGACCACGGGATTAGGCCCAGGAAGTGCCCCAACCAAAGAAGGCATTCTTTACCCCTCTGGTCTACACCCTGAAGCAAGAAGGCACGGTGGGCAGAGAGGGACAGAGGCCTGTGGCCCAGAATGCCCTGGCTCTATTTCCTTCTCGTTGGTACATGGGCGGGGGTGCGCCCGTCCCATGGCGAGCATCCTGGCCTTCCTCGCCACCATCTCCATCAGCGGCTAAGTTCCTGAGGCTTCTCCCCTGCTCTCATACTTGCTGCACCCCAAACTCCCTGAGATTCTCTCTTCATGCCCTCCTTGTCCCTGCCTTCCTGCTCCTTCCACTCCTAGAATTAGCCTTCCTGGCTCCAGACTCCTATCAGCTCACGCGTGCCACCGGGCCTCTGCCTCTTTGCTTCTGCCTCTGCTTCCCATTTTCCCCCTCCTCCTTCTGAGCTTCACAGGCTGCACAGCTCTCGACGCATCTCTTCCTTCCTCTGAGGAATTCAGAAGCCCCTCCCTCTTCCTGGCCCTTCTTAACTGCTCCAATTCGCCCTCTGCTCTCAGCCTCTGTACTCCTGGCCTCTCCCAGTCCTCTCGTGCACAACAGTCCGCATTCATCTAAGCTGTTGTCTCCCTGTTCTGGTCCCCAAATCCCTCTGCTTCTTTGCTCTGTGCAGGAGGTGTGTATATGAGGTAGGAGGGTAGCGGCCTTCCTTTTCTACCTTGTGGCTCCCTCTACTGCGACTGACATCCTATTAGTCTGGATAAAGCATCTGCTCACTTGACCGAGACCACTTGAAATCCTTCAGTGGCCCGCGAGGGTAGCTGCCTGGCGTGATTCTGAGGTTGCAGGACTGCGCATGCGCGGCCCGCCGTGCAGCAAAGCCTCCAGGAGGGTGGCTGGATGTTTTGCGTTTCTATGCCTTGCCCAGTGTGCTGAGGTGCATTTGCATTTGCATTCCAACAGGATCAGCTTTAGCGGGGAGGGGGGAGTGACGCCTCTTAGCGGTAGTCAGTTGTTGCTCACAGGCCATCAGGCCCTGCTTATGCCTCCTTGACTGTACATGCGCCCCAGGGGTGCTGGGAATCCTCTGGGCGGTGCCTGCAGGTTAGGCGCTCTGTGACGTGGTCAGGTTCTAGGCGCCACCTGCTGACGTGTGCCAGTGTTCCAAGTGGAGTTGCCATAGTGAAAGGGATGCGAAGGCCCTTAGGGGTTGGCTCTGACTGCTCACCAGTTCTCACAGGCCAACAGGGAAGTGCAGGAGCTCTGGAGCCTCAAATCGCGCACCTGGAAACCCCGCTGGGGACGGGCTGGGTCCACTTTTCAACTCCGCTCCCGCTCCATCCCACATCCTGGCTGAACCCGTGTTGGACAGCTCCCCCACCTCCTCTGCCCTTGCCAGTCCTGGAAGTGGCCGGTGTCTGAATCCGCCCCCTCTCTCCCCATCCACGTCATCTGTTCGATGACAGCAGAATGGAGATTCAAGGTCAGCAGGTGAGGGGTTATTGGGTTCTCCTAACTGCACAGGTGTCCGCTGGCCTCTTGTCTGCCCTCTTGCCTGGCCCCTCTGGCCCACATCTCTGCCAGATCCTTCCTACTACCGAGTAGCGGTGGATTATAATGGCTATAGGCAGGAGCTGGCAATGCGGGGGGCCGTTGGCTCAAAGCCATAAGTTTAAGACTCCTGCAGGGTGCTATGCTCAGACACCAAGGAAAGGGAATTCTGACGCTTCCCTGCGTCGGCCAAGGCACCCTGGCTCCCAGCAATGGTATTCGTAGGCCTCATCATCACTGTCATGCAGATCGCCAACAGCAGTGGCTGCTTAGCATCCCCGGACTCACGTCTGGAGATCTTGGTGAAGCAGACAGCACTATAGGGAAGCCTTTGCCAAATGAATGGTTTCCTGGGAATTTCAAGCGAGCAAGTATAAAGTGCACAAACTTTGAATTCCATCTGTTCAACGTCATATCTGACACACTCATGCTACCGCACATGAACAGAGAATTTCTCACATGCAAGCCCACTCTCCATCTCTGTCTTTCTCTGTCACTCGCCGCAGCCTCCACATGCTCACTCAGAACACACTGTGACGGGACCTCCTGGATCCACATCCAGATGCCTATTTACACATATCCAGACCTATGTTTAGGAAGTGCACCCATGTACGCTGTCAGGAACACACACGCACTCGTACAGACAATCACGGACACTCTCGCCCTTGCGAGCACACCCAGTACACCGTGGCATGGAAGGTGCTAAGGGTTTTCAGGGCACTGGGTCCGACTTGATCGAATCAAGCCTGATATTGTTGTGGTGGGCGTGGGCTAGGGAGCTCAGCGCTGCATATAGGCCAGCCCATTGGCACTTGTGTCTTCCCCTGCTGTCCTCACCTGTTTCCCATTCCCTGTACCATGCAGCTTGAGCGACCTGAATTGCAAACAACTCTTGTCGGAATGCAATGAGGGGAGATATGTGAATGCAGCAGGACCACGGGATTAGGCCCAGGAAGTGCCCCAACCAAAGAAGGCATTCTTTACCCCTCTGGTCTACACCCTGAAGCAAGAAGGCACGGTGGGCAGAGAGGGACAGAGGCCTGTGGCCCAGAATGCCCTGGCTCTATTTCCTTCTCGTTGGTACATGGGCGGGGGGTGCGCCCGTCCCATGGCGAGCATCCTGGCCTTCCTCGCCACCATCTCCATCAGCGGCTAAGTTCCTGAGGCTTCTCCCCTGCTCTCATACTTGCTGCACCCCAAACTCCCTGAGATTCTCTCTTCATGCCCTCCTTGTCCCTGCCTTCCTGCTCCTTCCACTCCTAGAATTAGCCTTCCTGGCTCCAGACTCCTATCAGCTCACGCGTGCCACCGGGCCTCTGCCTCTTTGCTTCTGCCTCTGCTTCCCATTTTCCCCCTCCTCCTTCTGAGCTTCACAGGCTGCACAGCTCTCGACGCATCTCTTCCTTCCTCTGAGGAATTCAGAAGCCCCTCCCTCTTCCTGGCCCTTCTTAACTGCTCCAATTCGCCCTCTGCTCTCAGCCTCTGTACTCCTGGCCTCTCCCAGTCCTCTCGTGCACAACAGTCCGCATTCATCTAAGCTGTTGTCTCCCTGTTCTGTCCCCAAATCCCTCTGCTTCTTTGCTCTGTGCAGGAGGTGTGTATATGAGGTAGGAGGGTAGCGGCCTTCCTTTTCTACCTTGTGGCTCCCTCTACTGCGACTGACATCCTATTAGTCTGGATAAAAGCATCTGCTCACTTGACCGAGACCACTTGAAATCCTTCAGTGGCCCGCGAGGTAGCTGCCTGGCGTGATTCTGAGGTTGCAGGACTGCGCATGCGCGGCCCGCCCGTGCAGCAAAGCCTCCAGGAGGTGGCTGGATGTTTTGCGTTTCTATGCCTTGCCCAGTGTGCTGAGGTGCATTTGCATTTGCATTCCAACAGGATCAGCTTTAGCGGGAGGGGGGAGTGACGCCTCTTAGCGGTAGTCAGTTGTTGCTCACAGGCCATCAGGCCCTGCTTATGCCTCCTTGACTGTACATGCGCCCCAGGGGTGCTGGGAATCCTCTGGGCGGTGCCTGCAGGTTAGGCGCTCTGTGACGTGGTCAGGTTCTAGGCGCCACCTGCTGACGTGTGCCAGTGTTCCAAGTGGAGTTGCCATAGTGAAAGGGATGCGAAGGCCCTTAGGGGTTGGCTCTGACTGCTCACCAGTTCTCACAGGCCAACAGGGAAGTGCAGGAGCTCTGGAGCCTCAAATCGCGCACCTGGAAACCCCGCTGGGACGGGCTGGGTCCACTTTTTCAACTCCGCTCCCGCTCCATCCCACATCCTGGCTGAACCCGTGTTGGACAGCTCCCCCACCTCCTCTGCCCTTGCCAGTCCTGGAAGTGGCCGGTGTCTGAATCCGCCCCCTCTCTCCCCATCCACGTCATCTGTTCGATGACAGCAGAATGGAGATTCAAGGTCAGCAGGTGAGGGGTTATTGGGTTCTCCTAACTGCACAGGTGTCCGCTGGCCTCTTGTCTGCCCTCTTGCCTGGCCCCTCTGGCCCACATCTCTGCCAGATCCTTCCTACTACCGAGTAGCGGTGGATTATAATGGCTATAGGCAGGAGCTGGCAATGCGGGGGCCGTTGGCTCAAAGCCATAAGTTTAAGACTCCTGCAGGGGTGCTATGCTCAGACACCAAGGAAAGGGAATTCTGACGCTTCCCTGCGTCGGCCAAGGCACCCTGGCTCCCAGCAATGGTATTCGTAGGCCTCATCATCACTGTCATGCAGATCGCCAACAGCAGTGGCTGCTTAGCATCCCCGGACTCACGTCTGGAGATCTTGGTGAAGCAGACAGCACTATAGGGAAGCCTTTGCCAAATGAATGGTTTCCTGGGAATTTCAAGCGAGCAAGTATAAAGTGCACAAACTTTGAATTCCATCTGTTCAACGTCATATCTGACACACTCATGCTACCGCACATGAACAGAGAATTTCTCACATGCAAGCCCACTCTCCATCTCTGTCTTTCTCTGTCACTCGCCGCAGCCTCCACATGCTCACTCAGAACACACTGTGACGGGGACCTCCTGGATCCACATCCAGATGCCTATTTACACATATCCAGACCTATGTTTAGGAAGTGCACCCATGTACGCTGTCAGGAACACACACGCACTCGTACAGACAATCACGGACACTCTCGCCCTTGCGAGCACACCCAGTACACCGTGGCATGGAAGGTGCTAAGGGTTTTCAGGGCACTGGGTCCGACTTGATCGAATCAAGCCTGATATTGTTGTGGTGGGCGTGGCTAGGGAGCTCAGCGCTGCATATAGGCCAGCCCATTGGCACTTGTGTCTTCCCCTGCTGTCCTCACCTGTTTCCCATTCCCTGTACCATGCAGCTTGAGCGACCTGAATTGCAAACAACTCTTGTCGGAATGCAATGAGGGGAGATATGTGAATGCAGCAGGACCCACGGGATTAGGCCCAGGAAGTGCCCCAACCAAAGAAGGCATTCTTTACCCCTCTGGTCTACACCCTGAAGCAAGAAGGCACGGTGGGCAGAGAGGGACAGAGGCCTGTGGCCCAGAATGCCCTGGCTCTATTTCCTTCTCGTTGGTACATGGGCGGGGGGTGCGCCCGTCCCATGGCGAGCATCCTGGCCTTCCTCGCCACCATCTCCATCAGCGGCTAAGTTCCTGAGGCTTCTCCCCTGCTCTCATACTTGCTGCACCCCAAACTCCCTGAGATTCTCTCTTCATGCCCTCCTTGTCCCTGCCTTCCTGCTCCTTCCACTCCTAGAATTAGCCTTCCTGGCTCCAGACTCCTATCAGCTCACGCGTGCCACCGGGCCTCTGCCTCTTTGCTTCTGCCTCTGCTTCCCATTTTCCCCCCTCCTCCTTCTGAGCTTCACAGGCTGCACAGCTCTCGACGCATCTCTTCCCTTCCTCTGAGGAATTCAGAAGCCCCTCCCTCTTCCTGGCCCTTCTTAACTGCTCCAATTCGCCCTCTGCTCTCAGCCTCTGTACTCCTGGCCTCTCCCAGTCCTCTCGTGCACAACAGTCCGCATTCATCTAAGCTGTTGTCTCCCTGTTCTGTCCCCAAATCCCTCTGCTTCTTTGCTCTGTGCAGGAGGTGTGTATATGAGGTAGGAGGGTAGCGGCCTTCCTTTCTACCTTGTGGCTCCCTCTACTGCGACTGACATCCTATTAGTCTGGATAAAGCATCTGCTCACTTGACCGAGACCACTTGAAATCCTTCAGTGGGCCCGCGAGGTAGCTGCCTGGCGTGATTCTGAGGTTGCAGGGACTGCGCATGCGCGGCCCGCCGTGCAGCAAAGCCTCCAGGAGGTGGCTGGATGTTTTGCGTTTCTATGCCTTGCCCAGTGTGCTGAGGTGCATTTGCATTTGCATTCCAACAGGATCAGCTTTAGCGGGAGGGGGGAGTGACGCCTCTTAGCGGGTAGTCAGTTGTTGCTCACAGGCCATCAGGCCCTGCTTATGCCTCCTTGACTGTACATGCGCCCCAGGGGTGCTGGGAATCCTCTGGGCGGTGCCTGCAGGTTAGGCGCTCTGTGACGTGGTCAGGTTTCTAGGCGCCACCTGCTGACGTGTGCCAGTGTTCCAAGTGGAGTTGCCATAGCGAAAAGGGATGCGAAGGCCCTTAGGGGTTGGCTCTGACTGCTCACCAGTTCTCACAGGCCAACAGGGAAGTGCAGGAGCTCTGGAGCCTCAAATCGCGCACCTGGAAACCCCGCTGGGACGGGCTGGGTCCACTTTTCAACTCCGCTCCCGCTCCATCCCACATCCTGGCTGAACCCGTGTTGGACAGCTCCCCCACCTCCTCTGCCCTTGCCAGTCCTGGAAGTGGCCGGTGTCTGAATCGCCCCCTCTCTCCCCATCCACGTCATCTGTTCGATGACAGCAGAATGGAGATTCAAGGTCAGCAGGTGAGGGGTTATTGGGTTCTCCTAACTGCACAGGTGTCCGCTGGCCTCTTGTCTGCCCTCTTGCCTGGCCCCTCTGGCCCACATCTCTGCCAGATCCTTCCTACTACCGAGTAGCGGTGGATTATAATGGCTATAGGCAGGAGCTGGCAATGCGGGGGGGCCGTTGGCTCAAAGCCATAAGTTTAAGACTCCTGCAGGGGTGCTATGCTCAGACACCAAGGAAAGGGAATTCTGACGCTTCCCTGCGTCGGCCAAGGCACCCTGGCTCCCAGCAATGGTATTCGTAGGCCTCATCATCACTGTCATGCAGATCGCCAACAGCAGTGGGCTGCTTAGCATCCCCGGACTCACGTCTGGAGATCTTGGTGAAGCAGACAGCACTATAGGGAAGCCTTTGCCAAATGAATGGTTTCCTGGGAATTTCAAGCGAGCAAGTATAAAGTGCACAAACTTTGAATTCCATCTGTTCAACGTCATATCTGACACACTCATGCTACCGCACATGAACAGAGAATTTCTCACATGCAAGCCCACTCTCCATCTCTGTCTTTCTCTGTCACTCGCCGCAGCCTCCACATGCTCACTCAGAACACACTGTGACGGGACCTCCTGGATCCACATCCAGATGCCTATTTACACATATCCAGACCTATGTTTAGGAAGTGCACCCATGTACGCTGTCAGGAACACACACGCACTCGTACAGACAATCACGGACACTCTCGCCCTTGCGAGCACACCCAGTACACCGTGGCATGGAAGGTGCTAAGGGTTTTCAGGGCACTGGGTCCGACTTGATCGAATCAAGCCTGATATTGTTGTGGTGGGCGTGGCTAGGGAGCTCAGCGCTGCATATAGGCCAGCCCATTGGCACTTGTGTCTTCCCCTGCTGTCCTCACCTGTTTCCCCATTCCCTGTACCATGCAGCTTGAGCGACCTGAATTGCAAACAACTCTTGTCGGAATGCAATGAGGGGAGATATGTGAATGCAGCAGGACCACGGGATTAGGCCCAGGAAGTGCCCCAACCAAAGAAGGCATTCTTTACCCCTCTGGTCTACACCCTGAAGCAAGAAGGCACGGTGGGCAGAGAGGGACAGAGGCCTGTGGCCCAGAATGCCCTGGCTCTATTTCCTTCTCGTTGGTACATGGGCGGGGGTGCGCCCGTCCCATGGCGAGCATCCTGGCCTTCCTCGCCACCATCTCCATCAGCGGCTAAGTTCCTGAGGCTTCTCCCCTGCTCTCATACTTGCTGCACCCCAAACTCCCTGAGATTCTCTCTTCATGCCCTCCTTGTCCCCTGCCTTCCTGCTCCTTCCACTCCTAGAATTAAGCCTTCCTGGCTCCAGGACTCCTATCAGCTCACGCGTGCCACCGGGCCTCTGCCTCTTTGCTTCTGCCTCTGCTTCCCATTTTCCCCCCTCCTCCTTCTGAGCTTCACAGGCTGCACAGCTCTCGACGCATCTCTTCCCTTCCTCTGAGGAATTCAGAAGCCCCTCCCTCTTCCTGGCCCTTCCTTAACTGCTCCAATTCGCCCTCTGCTCTCAGCCTCTGTACTCCTGGCCTCTCCCAGTCCTCTCGTGCACAACAGTCCGCATTCATCTAAGCTGTTGTCTCCCTGTTCTGTCCCCAAATCCCTCTGCTTCTTTGCTCTGTGCAGGAGGTGGTGTATATGAGGTAGGAGGGTAGCGGCCTTCCCTTTTCTACCTTGTGGCTCCCTCTACTGCGACTGACATCCTATTAGTCTGGATAATAAGCATCTGCTCACTTGACCGAGACACTTGAAATCCTTCAGTGGCCCGCGAGGGTAGCTGCCTGGCGTGATTCTGAGGTTGCAGGACTGCGCATGCGCGGCCCGCCGTGCAGCAAAGCCTCCAGGAGGTGGCTGGATGTTTTTGCGTTTCTATGCCTTGCCCAGTGTGCTGAGGTGCATTTGCATTTTGCATTCCAACAGGATCAGCTTTAGCGGGAGGGGGGAGTGACGCCTCTTAGCGGTAGTCAGTTGTTGCTCACAGGCCATCAGGCCCTGCTTATGCCTCCTTGACTGTACATGCGCCCCAGGGGGTGCTGGGAATCCTCTGGGCGGTGCCTGCAGGTTAGGCGCTCTGTGACGTGGTCAGGTTCTAGGCGCCACCTGCTGACGTGTGCCAGTGTCCAAGTGGAGTTGCCATAGCGAAAGGGATGCGAAGGCCCTTAGGGGTTGGCTCTGACTGCTCACCAGTTCTCACAGGCCAACAGGGAAGTGCAGGAGCTCTGGAGCCTCAAATCGCGCACCTGGAAACCCCGCTGGGACGGGCTGGGTCCACTTTTCAACTCCGCTCCCGCTCCATCCCACATCCTGGCTGAACCCGTGTTGGACAGCTCCCCCCACCTCCTCTGCCCTTGCCAGTCCTGGAAGTGGCCGGTGTCTGAATCCGCCACCTCTCTCCCCATCCACGTCATCTGTTCGATGACAGCAGAATGGAGATTCAAGGTCAGCAGGTGAGGGGTTATTGGGTTCTCCTAACTGCACAGGTGTCCGCTGGCCTCTTGTCTGCCCTCTTGCCTGGCCCTCTGGCCCACATCTCTGCCAGATCCTTCCTACTACCGAGTAGCGGTGGATTATAATGGCTATAGGCAGGAGCTGGCAATGCGGGGGGCCGTTGGCTCAAAGCCATAAGTTTAAGACTCCTGCAGGGTGCTATGCTCAGACACCAAGGAAAGGGAATTCTGACGCTTCCCTGCGTCGGCCAAGGCACCCTGGCTCCCAGCAATGGTATTCGTAGGCCTCATCATCACTGTCCATGCAGATCGCCAACAGCAGTGGCCTAGCTTAGCATCCCCGGACTCACGTCTGGAGATCTTGGTGAAGCAGACAGCACTATAGGGAAGCCTTTGCCAAATGAATGGTTTCCTGGGAATTTCAAGCGAGCAAGTATAAAGTGCACAAACTTTGAATTCCATCTGTTCAACGTCATATCTGACACACTCATGCTACCGCACATGAACAGAGAATTTCTCACATGCAAGCCCACTCTCCATCTCTGTCTTTCTCTGTCACTCGCCGCAGCCTCCACATGCTCACTCAGAACACACTGTGACGGGACCTCCTGGATCCACTTCCAGATGCCTATTTTACACATATCCAGACCTATGTTTAGGAAGTGCACCCATGTACGCTGTCAGGAACACACACGCACTCGTACAGACAATCACGGACACTCTCGCCCTTGCGAGCACACCCATGTACACCGTGGCATGGAAGGTGCTAAGGGTTTTCAGGGCACTGGGTCCGACTTGATCGAATCAAGCCTGATATTGTTGTGGTGGGCGTGGCTAGGGAGCTCAGCGCTGCATATAGGCCAGCCCATTGGCACTTGTGTCTTCCCCTGCTGTCCTCACCTGTTTCCCATTCCCTGTACCATGCAGCTTGAGCGACCTGAATTGCAAACAACTCTTGTCGAATGCAATGAGGGGAGATATGTGAATGCAGCAGGACCACGGGATTAGGCCCAGGAAGTGCCCCAACCAAAGAAGGCATTCTTTACCCCTCTGGTCTACACCCTGAAGCAAGAAGGCACGGTGGGCAGAGAGGGGACAGAGGCCTGTGGCCCAGAATGCCCTGGCTCTATTTCCTTCTCGTTGGTACATGGGCGGGGGTGCGCCCGTCCCATGGCGAGCATCCTGGCCTTCCTCGCCACCATCTCCATCAGCGGCTAAGTTCCTGAGGCTTCTCCCCTGCTCTCATACTTGCTGCACCCCAAACTCCCTGAGATTCTCTCTTCATGCCCTCCTTGTCCCTGCCTTCCTGCTCCTTCCACTCCTAGAATTAGCCTTCCTGGCTCCAGACTCCTATCAGCTCACGCGTGCCACCGGGCCTCTGCCTCTTTGCTTCTGCCTCTGCTTCCCATTTTCCCCCTCCTCCTTCTGAGCTTCACAGGCTGCACAGCTCTCGACGCATCTCTTCCCTTCCTCTGAGGAATTCAGAAGCCCCTCCCTCTTCCTGGCCCTTCTTAACTGCTCCAATTCGCCCTCTGCTCTCAGCCTCTGTACTCCTGGCCTCTCCCAGTCCTCTCGTGCACAACAGTCCGCATTCATCTAAGCTGTTGTCTCCCTGTTCTGTCCCCAAATCCCTCTGCTTCTTTGCTCTGTGCAGGAGGTGTGTATATGAGGTAGGAGGGTAGCGGCCTTCCTTTTCTACCTTGTGGCTCCCTCTACTGCGACTGACATCCTATTAGTCTGGATAAAGCATCTGCTCACTTGACCGAGACCACTTGAAATCCTTTCAGTGGCCCGCGAGGTAGCTGCCTGGCGTGATTCTGAGGTTGCAGGACTGCGCATGCGCGGCCCCGCCGTGCAGCAAAGCCTCCAGGAGGAGGCTGGATGTTTTGCGTTTCTATGCCTTGCCCAGTGTGCTGAGGTGCATTTGCTTTTGCATTCCAACAGGATCAGCTTTAGCGGGGAGGGGGGAGTGACGCCTCTTAGAGGTAGTCAGTTGTTGCTGCACAGGCCATCAGGCCCTGCTTATGCCTCCTTGACTGTACATGCGCCCCAGGGGTGCTGGGAATCCTCTGGGCGGTGCCTGCAGGTTAGGCGCTCTGTGACGTGGTCAGGTTCTAGGCGCCACCTGCTGACGTGTGCCAGTGTTCCAAGTGGAGTTGCCATAGCGAAAGGGATGCGAAGGCCCTTAGGGGTTGGCTCTTGACTGCTCACCAGTTCTCACAGGCCAACAGGGAAGTGCAGGAGCTCTGGAGCCTCAAATCGCGCACCTGGAAACCCCGCTGGGACGGGCTGGGTCCACTTTTCAACTCCGCTCCCGCTCCATCCCACAACCCTGGCTGAAACCGTGTTGGACAGCTCCCCCACCTCCTCTGCCCTTGCCAGTCCTGGAAGTGGCCGGTGTCTGAATCCGCCACCTCTCTCCCATCCACGTCATCTGTTCGATGACAGCAGAATGGAGATCAAGGTCAGCAGGTGAGGGGTATATTGGGTTCTCCTAACTGCACAGGTGTCCGCTGGCCTCTTGTCTGCCCTCTTGCCTGGCCCCTCTGGCCCACATCTCTGCCAGATCTTCCTACTACCGAGTAGCGGTGGATTATAATGGCTATAGGCAGGAGCTGGGCAATGCGGGGGCCGTTGGCTCAAAGCCATAAGTTTAAGACTCCTGCAGGGTGCTATGCTCAGACACCAAGGAAAGGGAATTCTGACGCTTCCCTGCGTCGGCCAAGGCACCCTGGCTCCCAGCAATGGTATTCGTAGGCCTCATCATCACTGTCATGCAGATCGCCAACAGCAGTGGCTGCTAGCATCCCCGGACTCACGTCTGGAGATCTTGGTGAAGCAGACAGCACTATAGGGAAGCCTTTGCCAAATGAATGGTTTCCTGGGAATTTCAAGCGAGCAAGTATAAAGTGCACAAACTTTGAATTCCATCTGTTCAACGTCATATCTGACACACTCATGCTACCGCACATGAACAGAGAATTTCTCACATGCAAGCCCACTCTCCATCTCTGTCTTTCTCTGTCACTCGCCGCAGCCTCCACATGCTCACTCAGAACACTCTGTGACGGGACCTCCTGGATCCACATCCAGATGCCTATTTACACATATCCAGACCTATGTTTAGGAAGTGCACCCATGTACGCTGTCAGGAACACACACGCACTCGTACAGACAATCACGGACACTCTCGCCCTTGCGAGCACACCCAGTACACCGTGGCATGGAAGGTGCTAAGGGGTTTTCAGGGGCACTGGGTCCGACTTGATCGAATCAAGCCTGATATTGTTGTGGTGGGCGTGGCTAGGGAGCTCAGCGCTGCATAGGCCAGCCCATTGGCACTTGTGTCTTCCCCTGCTGTCCTCACCTGTTTTCCCATTCCTGTACCATGCAGCTTGAGCGACCTGAATTGCAAACAACTCTTGTCGGTATGCAATGAGGGGAGATATGTGAATGCAGCAGGACCACGGGATTAGGCCCAGGAAGTGCCCCAACCAAAGAAGGCATTCTTTACCCCTCTGGTCTACACCCTGAAGCCAGAAGGCACGGTGGGCAGAGAGGGACAGAGGCCTGTGGCCCAGAATGCCCTGGCTCTATTTCCTTCTCGTTGGTACATGGGCGGGGGTGCGCCCGTCCCATGGCGAGCATCCTGGCCTTCCTCGCCACCATCTCCATCAGCGGCTAAGTTCCTGAGGCTTCTCCCCTGCTCTCATACTTGCTGCACCCCAAACTCCCTGAGATTTCTCTTCATGCCCTCCTTGTCCCTGCCTTCCTGCTCCTTCCACTCCTAGAATTAGCCTTCCTGGCTCCAGACTCCTATCAGCTCACGCGTGCCCACCGGGCCTCTGCCTCTTTGCTTCTGCCTCTGCTTCCATTTTCCCCCTCCTCCTTCTGAGCTTCACAGGCTGCACAGCTCTCGACGCATCTCTTCCCGTCCTCTGAGAATTCAGAAGCCCCTCCCTCTTCCTGGCCCTTCTTAACTGCTCCAATTCGCCCTCTGCTCTCAGCCTCTGTACTCCTGGCCTCTCCCAGTCCTCTCGTGCACAACAGTCCGCATTCATCTAAGCTGTTGTCTCCCTGTTCTGTCCCCAAATCCCTCTGCTTCTTTGCTCTGTGCAGGAGGTGTGTATATGAGGTAGGAGGGTAGCGGCCTTCCTTTTCTACCTTGTGGCTCCCTCTACTGCGACTTGACATCCTATTAGTCTGGATAAAGCATCTGCTCACTTGACCGAGACCACTTGAAATCCTTCAGTGGCCCGCGAGGTAGCTGCCTGGCGTGATTCTGAGGTTGCAGGACTGCGCATGCGCGGCCCGCCGTGCAGCAAAGCCTCCAGGAGGTGGCTGGATGTTTTGCGTTTCTATGGCCCTTGCCCAGTGTGCTGAGGTGCATTTGCATTTGCATTCCAACAGGATCAGCTTTGCGGGAGGGGAGTGACGCCTCTTAGCGGTAGTCAGTGTTGCTCACAGGCCATCAGGCCCTGCTTATGCCTCCTTGACTGTACATGCGCCCCAGGGGTGCTGGGAATCCTCTGGGCGGTGCCTGCAGGTTAGGCGCTCTGTGACGTGGTCAGGTATCTAGGGCGCCACCTGCTGACGTGTGCCAGTGTTCCAAGTGGAGTTGCCATAGCGAAAGGGATGCGAAGGCCCTTAGGGGTTGGCTCTGACTGCTCACCAGTTCTCACAGGCCAACAGGGAAGTGCAGGAGCTCTGGAGCCTCAAATCGCGCACCTGGAAACCCCGCTGGGACGGGCTGGGTCCACTTTTCAACTCCGCTCCCGCTCCATCCCACATCCTGGCTGAACCCGTGTTGGACAGCTCCCCCACCTCCTCTGCCCTTGCCAGTCCTGGAAGTGGCCGGTGTCTGAATCCGCCACCTCTCTCCCCATCCACGTCATCTGTTCGATGACAGCAGAATGGAGATTCAAGGTCAGCAGGTGAGGGGTTATTGGGTTCTCCTAACTGCACAGGTGTCCGCTGGCCTCTTGTCTGCCCTCTTGCCTGGCCCCTCTGGCCCACATCTCTGCCAGATCCTTCCTACTACCGAGTAGCGGTGGATTATAATGGCTATAGGCAGGAGCTGGCAATGCGGGGGCCGTTGGCTCAAAGCCATAAGTTTAAGACTCCTGCAGGGTGCTATGCTCAGACACCAAGGAAAGGGAATTCTGACGCTTCCCTGCGTCGGCCAAGGCACCCTGGCTCCCAGCAATGGTATTCGTAGGCCTCATCCTCACTGTCATGCAGATCGCCAACAGCAGTGGCTGCTTAGCATCCCCGGACTCACGTCTGGAGATCTTGGTGAAGCAGACAGCACTATAGGGAAGCCTTTGCCAAATGAATGGTTTCCTGGGAATTTCAAGCGAGCAAGTATAAAGTGCACAAACTTTGAATTCCATCTGTTCAACGTCATATCTGACACACTCATGCTACCGCACATGAACAGAGAATTTCTCACATGCAAGCCCACTCTCCATCTCTGTCTTTCTCTGTCACTCGCCGCAGCCTCCACATGCTCACTCAGAACACACTGTGACGGGACCTCCTGGATCCACATCCAGATGCCTATTTACACATATCCAGACCTATGTTTAGGAAGTGCACCCATGTACGCTGTCAGGAACACACACGCACTCGTACAGACAATCACGGACACTCTCGCCTTGCGAGCACACCCAGTACCACCGTGGCATGGAAGGTGCTAAGGGTTTTCAGGGCACTGGGTCCGACTTGATCGAATCAAGCCTGATATTGTTGTGGTGGGCGTGGCTAGGGAGCTCAGCGCTGCATATAGGCCAGCCCATTGGCACTTGTGTCTTCCCCTGCTGTCCTCACCTGTTTCCCATTCCCTGTACCATGCAGCTTGAGCGACCTGAATTGCAAACAACTCTTGTCGGAATGCAATGAGGGGAGATATGTGAATGCAGCAGGACCACGGGATTAGGCCCAGGAAGTGCCCCAACCAAAGAAGGCATTCTTTACCCCTCTGGTCTACACCCTGAAGCAAGAAGGCACGGTGGGCAGAGAGGGACAGAGGCCTGTGGCCCAGAATGCCCTGGCTCTATTTCCTTCTCGTTGGTACATGGGCGGGGGTGCGCCCGTCCCATGGCGAGCATCCTGGCCTTCCTCGCCACCATCTCCATCAGCGGCTAAGTTCCTGAGGCTTCTCCCCTGCTCTCATACTTGCTGCACCCCAAACTCCCTGAGATTCTCTCTTCATGCCCTCCTTGTCCCTGCCTTCCTGCTCCTTCCACTCCTAGAATTAGCCTTCCTGGCTCCAGACTCCTATCAGCTCACGCGTGCCACCGGGCCTCTGCCTCTTTGCTTCTGCCTCTGCTTCCCATTTTCCCCCTCCTCCTTCTGAGCTTCACAGGCTGCACAGCTCTCGACGCATCTCTTCCCTTCCTCTGAGGAATTCAGAAGCCCCTCCCTCTTCCTGGCCCTTCTTAACTGCTCCAATTCGCCCTCTGCTCTCAGCCTCTGTACTCCTGGCCTCTCCCAGCTCCTCTCGTGCACAACAGTCCGCATTCATCTAAGCTGTTGTCTCCCTGTTCTGTCCCCAAATCCCTCTGCTTCTTTGCTCTGTGCAGGAGGTGTGTATATGAGGTAGGAGGGTAGCGGCCTTCCTTTTCTACCTTGTGGCTCCCTCTACTGCGACTGACATCCTATTAGTCTGGATAAAGCATCTGCTCACTTGACCGAGACCACTTGAAATCCCTTCAGAGGCCCGCGAGGTAGCTGCCTGGCGTGATTCTGAGGTTGCAGGACTGCGCATGCGCGGCCCGCCGTGCAGCAAAGTGCCTCCAGGAGGTTGGCTGGATGTTTTTGCGTTTCTATGCCTTGCCCAGTGTGCTGAGGGTGCATTGCATTTGCATTCCTACAGGATCAGCTTTAGCGGGAGGGGGAGTGACGCCTCTTAGCGGTAGTCAGTTGTTGCTCACAGCCATCAGGCCCTGCTTATGCCTCCTTGACTGTACATGCGCCCCAGGGGTGCTGGGAATCCTCTGGGCGGTGCCTGCAGGTTAGGCGCTCTGTGACGTGGTCAGGTTCTAGGCGCCACCTGCTGACGTGTGCCAGTGTTCCAAGTGGAGTTGCCATAGCGAAAAGGGATGCGAAGGCCCTTAGGGGTTGGCTCTGACTGCTCACCAGTTCTCACAGGCCAACAGGGAAGTGCAGGAGCTCTGGAGCCTCAAATCGCGCACCTGGAAACCCCGCTGGGACGGGCTGGGTCCACTTTTCAACTCCGCTCCCGCTCCATCCCACATCCTGGCTGAACCCGTGTTGGACAGCTCCCCCACCTCCTCTGCCCTTGCCTGTCCTGGAAGTGGCCGGTGTCTGTATCCGCCCCCTCTCTCCCCATCCACGTCATCTGTTCGATGACAGCAGAATGGAGATTCAAGGTCAGCAGGTGAGGGGTTATTGGGTTCTCCTAACTGCACAGGTGTCCGCTGGCCTCTTGTCTGCCCTCTTGCCTGGCCCCTCTGGCCCACATCTCTGCCAGATCCTTCCTACTACCGAGTAGCGGTGGATAATAATGGCTATAGGCAGGAGCTGGCAATGCGGGGGCCGTTGGCTCAAAGCCATAAGTTTAAGACTCCTGCAGGGTGCTATGCTCAGACACCAAGGAAAGGGAATTCTGACGCTTCCCTGCGTCGGCCAAGGCACCCTGGCTCCCAGCAATGGTATTCGTAGGCCTCATCATCACTGTCATGCAGATCGCCAACAGCAGTGGCTGCTTAGCATCCCCGGCTCACGTCTGGAGATCTTGGTGAAGCAGACAGCACTATAGGGAAGCCTTTGCCAAATGAATGGTTTCCTGGGAATTTCAAGCGAGCAAGTATAAAGTGCACAAACTTTGAATTCCATCTGTTCAACGTCATATCTGACACACTCATGCTACCGCACATGAACAGAGAATTTCTCACATGCAAGCCCACTCTCCATCTCTGTCTTTCTCTGTCACTCGCCGCAGCCTCCACAAGCTCACCTCAGAACACACTGTGACGGGACCTCCTGGATCCACATCCAGATGCCTATTTACACATATCCAGACCTATGTTTAGGAAGTGCACCCATGTACGCTGTCAGGAACACACACGCACTCGTACAGACAATCACGGACACTCTCGCCCTTGCGAGCACCACCCAGTACACCGTGGCATGGAAGGTGCTAAGGGTTTTTCAGGGCACTGGGTCCGACTTGATCGAATCAAGCCTGATATTGTTGTGGTGGGCGTGGCTTAGGGAGCTCAGCGCTGCATATAGGCCAGCCCATTGGCACTTGTGTCTTCCCCTGCTGTCCTCACCTGTTTCCCATTCCCTGTACCATGCAGCTTGAGGCGACCTGAATTGCAAACAACTCTTGTCGGAATGCAATGAGGGGAGATATGTGAATGCAGCAGGACCACGGGATTAGGCCCAGGAAGTGCCCCAACCAAAGAAGGCATTCTTTACCCCTCTGGTCTACACCCTGAAGCAAGAAGGCACGGTGGGCAGAGAGGGACAGAGGCCTGTGGCCCAGAATGCCCTGGCTCTATTTCCTTCTCGTTGGTACATGGGCGGGGGTGCGCCCGTCCCATGGCGAGCATCCTGGCCTTCCTCGCCACCATCTCCATCAGCGGCTAAGTTCCTGAGGCTTCTCCCCCTGCTCTCATACTTGCTGCAACCCCAAACTCCCTGAGATTCTCTCTTCATGCCCTCCTTGTCCCTGCCTTCCTGCTCCTTCCACTCCTAGAATTAGCCTTCCTGGCTCCAGACTCCTATCAGCTCACGCGTGCCACCGGGCCTCTGCCTCTTGGCTTCTGCCTCTGCTTCCCATTTTCCCCCTCCTCCTTCTGAGCTTCACAGGCTGCACAGCTCTCGACGCACTCTCTTCCCTTCCTCTGAGGAATTCAGAAGCCCCTCCCTCTTCCTGGCCCTTCTTAACTGCTCCAATTCGCCCTCTGCTCTCAGCCTCTGTACTCCTGGCCTCTCCCAGTCCTCTCGTGCACAACAGTCCGCATTCATCTAAGCTGTTGTCTCCCTGTTCTGTCCCCAAATCCTCTGCTTCTTTGCTCTGTGCAGGAGGTGTGTATATGAGGTAGGAGGGTAGCGGCCTTCCTTTTCTACCTTGTGGCTCCCTCTACTGCGACTGACATCCTATTAGTCTGGATAAAGCATCTGCTCACTTGACCGAGACCACTTGAAATCCTTCAGTGGCCCGCGAGGTAGCTGCCTGGCGTGATTCTGAGGTTGCAGGACTGCGCATGCGCGGCCCGCCGTGCAGCAAAGCCTCCAGGAGGTGGCTGGATGTTTTGCGTTTCTATGCCTTGCCCAGTGTGCTGAGGTGGCATTTGCATTTGCATTCCAACAGGATCAGCTTTAGCGGGAGGGGGAGTGACGCCTCTTAGCGGTAGTCAGTTGTTGCTCACAGGCCATCAGGCCCTGCTTATGCCTCCTTGACTGTACATGCGCCCCAGGGGTGCTGGGAATCCTCTGGGCGGTGCCTGCAGGTTAGGCGCTCTGTGACGTGGTCAGGTTCTAGGCGCCACCTGCTGACGTGTGCCAGTGTTCCAAGTGGAGTTGCCATAGCGAAAGGGATGCGAAGGCCCTTAGGGGTTGGCTCTGACTGCTCACCAGTTCTCACAGGCCAACAGGGAAGTGCAGGAGCTCTGGAGCCTCAAATCGCGCACCTGGAAACCCCCGCTGGGACGGGCTGGGTCCACTTTTCAACTCCGCTCCCGCTCCATCCCACATCCTGGCTGAACCCGTGTTGGACAGCTCCCCCACCTCCTCTGCCCTTGCCAGTCCTGGAAGTGGCCGGTGTCTGAATCCGCCCCCTCTCTCCCCATCCACGTCATCTGTTCGATGACAGCAGAATGGAGATTCAAGGTCAGCAGGTGAGGGGTTATTGGGTTCTCCTAACTGCACAGGTGTCCGCTGGCCTCTTGTCTGCCCTCTTGCCTGGCCCCTCTGGCCCACATCTCTGCCAGATCCTTCCTACTACCGAGTAGCGGTGGATTATAATGGCTATAGGCAGGAGCTGGCAATGCGGGGGCCGTTGGCTCAAAGCCATAAGTTTAAGACTCCTGCAGGGTGCTATGCTCAGACACCAAGGAAAGGGAATTCTGACGCTTCCCTGCGTCGGCCAAGGCACCCTGGCTCCCAGCAATGGTATTCGTAGGCCTCATCA
>NW_025958069.1:0-49919 GCF_023159225.1 Perognathus longimembris pacificus | reverse complement strand
CAAACAAACAAACACATAAATGTGGAGAGAAGGGCAGTGTGCGCAGGAGCAAAGGTAAACAGCAGACAGACCTGAATCCTTATCTTTACAAGGTCGACCTCAGAACTTTGTTCAGTTTGTCTCGGTGACGGATAATGGAAGGAAGGGCAGGCAACTGGTCGACTTCATTTAAATAAACAAATAAAAAAATAAGATAAACTCTCAGGAATAGATAAATAATAACAAAAAAATTGGAAAGAGGAGAATGCGAGAGCGCGCGAATGCACTCAAGCAAACACAAACAGCACAGCACGATGCGTATTTTTTTAAAATTGACAAAATAAATCAAAATGAATCAAAAATAAAAATAAGTGGAAAAGGCGAGAGTGCGCGAGCACACAGGAGCAAAGACAAGCAGCGCAGCTTGATGCGTAGTAAAAAAAATAATAAATAGACAACTGGTCGACCTCATTAGAAATAAAAACCCAAAAGATTAGATAGACAAACAAACAAACACATAAATGTGGAGAGAAGGGCAGTGCGCGCAGGAGCAAAGGTAAACAGCAGACAGACCTGAATCCTTATCTTTACAAGGTCGACCTCAGAACTTTGTTCAGTTTGTCTCGGTGACGGATAATGGAAGGAAGGGCAGGCAACTGGTCGACTTCATTTAATAAACAAATACAAATAAGATAACTCTCAGGAATAGATAATAATAACAAAAAAATTGTAAAGTGGAGAAAGCGAGAGCGCGCGAATGCACTCAAGCAAACACAAACAGCACAGCACGATGCATATTTTTTTAATTGACAAAATAAATCAAAAATAAATCAAAAATAAAAATAAGTGGAAAAGGCGAGAGTGCGCGAGCACACAGGAGCAAAGACAAGCAGCGCAGCTTGATGCGTAGTAAAAAAAATAATAAATAGACAACTGGTCGACCTCATTAGAAATAAAAACCCAAAAGATTAGATAGGACAAACAAACAAACACATAAATGTGGAGAGAAGGGCAGTGCGCGCAGGAGCAAAGGTAAACAGCAGAGAGACCTGAATCCTTATATTTACAAGGTCGACCTAAGAACTTTGTTCAGTTTGTCTCGGTGACGGATAATGGAAGGAAGGGCAGGCAACTGGTCGACTTCATTTAAATAAACAAATAAAAAATAAGATAAACTCTCAGGAATAGAGAAATAATAACAAAAAAATTGTAAAGTGGAGAAAGGGAGAGCGCGCGAATGCACTCAAGCAAACACAAACAGCACAGCACGATGCGTATTTTTTAAAAATTGACAAAATAAATCAATAATAAATCAAAAATAAAATAAGTGGAAAAGGCGAGAGTGCGCGAGCACACAGGAGCAAAGACAAGCAGCGCAGCTTGATGCGTAGTAAAAAAAAATAATAATAGACAACTGTTCGACCTCATTAGAAATAAAAACCCAAAAGATTAGATATACAACAAACAAACACATAAATGTGGAGAGAAGGGTAGTGCGCGCAGGAGCAAAGGTAAACAGCAGACAGACCTGAATCCTTATCTTTACAAGGTCGACCTCAGAACTTTGTTCAGTTTGTCTCGGTAACGGATAATGGAAGGAAGGGCAGGCAACTGGTCGACTTCATTTAAATAAACAAATAAAAAATAAGATAAACTCTCAGGAATAGATAAATAATTACAAAAAAATTGTAAAGTGGAGAAAGCGAGAGCGCGCGAATGCACTCAAGCAAACACAAACAGCACAGCACGATGCGTATTTTTTTAAATTGACAAAATAAATCAAAAATAAATCAAAAATAAAAATAAGTGGAAAAGGCGAGAGTGCGCGAGCACCACGGAGCAAAAGAAAGCAGCGCAGCTTGATGCGTAGTAAAAAAAAATAATAAATAGACAACTGGTCGACCTCATTAGAAATAAAAACCCAAAAGATTAGATAGACAAACAAACAAACACATAAATGAGGAGAGCAGGGCAGTGCGCGCAGGAGCAAAGGTAAACAGCAGACAGACCTGAATCCTTATCTTTACAAGGTCGACCTCAGAACTTTGTTCAGTTTGTCTCGGTGACGGATAATGGAAGTAAGGGCAGGCAATTGGTCGACTTCATTTAAATAAACAAATAAAAAAATAAGATAAACTCTCAGGAATAGAAAAATAATAACAAAAAAATTGTAAAGTGGAGAAAGCGAGAGCGCGAGAATGCACTCAGCAAACACAAACGGCACAGCACGATGCGTATTTTTTTTTAAAATTGACAAAATAAATCAAAAATAAATCAAAAATAAAAATAAGTGGAAAAGCGAGAGTGCGCGAGCACACAGGAGCAAAAGACAAGCAGCGCAGCTTGATGCGTAGTAAAAAAAATAATAAATAGACAACTGGTCGACCTCATTAGAAATAAATACCCAAAAGATTAGATAGACAAACAAACAAACACATAAATGTGGAGAGAAGGGCAGTGCGCGCAGGAGCCAAAGGTAAACAGCAGACAGACCTGAATCCTTATCTTTACAAGGTCGACCTCAGAACTTTGTTCAGTTTGTCTCGGTGACGGATAATGAAAGAAGGGCAGGCAACTGGTCGACTTCATTTCAATAAACAAAAGAAAATAAGATAAACTCTCAGGAATAGATAAATAATAACAAAAATTGTAAAGTGGAGAAAAGCGAGAGCGCGCGAATGCACTCAAGCAAACACAAACAGCACAGCACGATGCGTATTTTTTTTTTAAATTGACAAAATATATCAAAAAATAAAAATAAGTGGAAAAGGCGAGAGTGCGCGAGCACACAGGAGCAAAGACAAGCAGCGCAGCTTGATGCGTAGTAAAAAAAATAATAAATAGACAACTGGTGGACCTCATTAGAAATAAAAACCCAAAAGATTAGATAGACAAACAAACAAACACATAAATGTGGAGAGAAGGGCAGTGCGCGCAGGAGCAAAGGTAAGCAGCAGACAGACCTGAATCCTTATCTTTACAAGGTCGACCTCAGAACTTTGTTCAGTTTGTCTCGGTGACGGATAATGGAAGGAAGGGCAGGCAACTGGTCGACTTCATTTAAATAAACAAATAAAAAATAAGATAAACTCTCAGGAATAGATAAATAATAACAAAAAAAATGTAAAGTGGAGAAAGCGAGAGCGCGCGAATGCACTGAAGCAAACACAAACAGCACAGCACGATGCGTATTTTTTTTTAAAATTGACAAAATAAATCAAAAATAAATCAAAAATAAAATAAGTGGAAAAAGCGAGAGTGCGCGAGCACACAGGAGCAAAGACAAGCAGCGCAGCTTAATGCGAAGTAAAAATATAATAAAGTAGACAACTGGTCGACCTCATTAGAAATAAATACCCAAAAGATTTGATAGACAAAGAAACAAACACATAAATGTGGAGAGAAGGGCAGTGCGAGCAGGAGCAAAGGTAAACAGCACACAGACCTGAATCATTATCTTTAACAAGGTCGACCTCAGAACTTTGTTCAGTTTGTCTCGGTGACGGATAATGGAAGGAAAGGGCAGGCAACTGGTCGACTTCATTTAAATAAACAAAAAAATATAAGATAAACTCTAAGGAATAGATAAATAATAACAAAAAATTTGTAAAGTGGAGGAAGCGAGAGCGCCCCGAATGCACTCAAGCAAACACAAACAGCACAGCACGATGCGTATTTTTTTTTAAATTGACAAAATAAATCAAAAATAAATCAAAATAAAAATAAGTGGAAAAGGCGAGTTGCCGCTAGCACACAAGAGCAAGACAAGCAGCGCTGCTTGATGCGTAGTAAAAAAAATAATAAATAGACAACTGGTCGACTCATTAGAAATAAAAACCAAAAGATTAGATAGACAAACAAACAAACACATAAATGTGGAGAGAAGGCAGTGCGGCCGCAGGAGCAAAGGTAAACAGCAGACAGACCTGAATCCTTATCTTTACAAGGTCGACCTCAGAACTTTGTTCAGTCTTGTCTCGGTGACGGATAATGGAAGGAAGGGCAGGCAACTGGTCGACTTCATTTAAATAAACAAATAAAAAATCAGATAAACTCTCAGGAATAGATAAATAATAACAAAAAAATTGTAAAGTGGAGAAAGCGAGAGCGCGCGAATGCACTCAAGCAAACACAACCAGCACAGCACGATGCGTATTTTTTATAAAATTGACAAAATAAATCAAAAATAAATCAAAAATAAAAATAAGTGGAAAAGGTGAGAGTGCGCGAGCACACAGGAGCAAAGACAAGCAGCGCAGCTTGATGCGTAGTAAAAAAAAAAATAAATAGACAACTGGTCGACCTCATTAGAAATAAAAAACCCAAAAGATTAGATAGACAAACAAGCAAACACATAAATGTGGAGAGAAGGGCAGTGCGCGCAGGAGCAAAGGTAAACAGCAGACAGACCTGAATCCTTATCTTTACAAGGTCGACCTCAGAACTTTGTTCAGTTTGTCTCGGTGACGGATAATGGAAGGAAGGGCAGGCAACTGGTCGACTTCATTTAAATAAACAAATAAAAAATAAGATAAACTCTCAGGAATAGATAAATAATTACAAAAAAATTGTAAAGTGGAGTAAGCGAGAGCGCGCGAATGCACTCAAGCAAACACAAACAGCACAGCACGATGCGTATTTTTTTTTTAATTGACAAAATAAATCAAAAATAAAAATAAGTGGAAAAAGCGAGAGTGCGCGAGCACACAGGAGCAAAGACAAGCAGCGCAGCTTGATGCGTAGTAAAAAACATAATAAATAGACAACTGGTCGACCTCATTAGAAATAAAAACCCAAAAGATTAGATAGAGAAACAAACAAACACATAAATGTGGAGAGAAGGGCAGTGCGCGCAGGGGCAAAGGTAAACAGCAGACAGACCTGAATCCTTATCTTTACAAGGTCGACCTCAGAACTTTGTTCAGTTGATCTCGGTGACGGATAATGGAAGGAAGGGCATGCAACTGGTCGATTTCATTTCAATAAACAAATAAAAAATAAGATAAACTCCCAGGAATAGATAAATAATAACAAAAAAATTGTAAAGTAGAGAAAGCGATTGCGCGCGAATGCACTCAAGCAAACACAAACAGCACAGCACGATGCGTATTTTTTTTAAAAATTGACAAAATAAATCAAAAATGAATCAAAAATAAAAATAAGTGGAAAAGGCGAGAGTGCACGAGCACACAGGAGCAAAGACAAGCAGCGCAGCTTGATGCGTAGTAAAAAAAATAATAAATAGACAACTGGTCGACTTCATTAGAAATAAAAACCCAAATGATTAGATAGACAAACAAACAAACACATAAATATGGAGAGAAGGGCAGTGCGCGCAGGAGCAAAGGTAAGCAGCAGACAGACCTGAATCCTTATCTTTACAAGGTCGACCTCAGAACTTTGTTCAGTTTGTCTCGGTGACGGATAATGGAAGGAAGGGCAGGCAACTGGTCGACTTCATTTAAATAAACAAATAAAAAATAAGATAAACTATCAGGAATAGATAAATAATAACAAAAAAATTGTAAAGTGGAGAAAGCGAGAGCGCGCGAATGCACTCAAGCAAACACAAACAGCACAGCACGATGCGTATTTTTTTTTAAAGTTGACAAAATAAATCAAAAATAAAAATAAGTACAAAAGGCGAGAGTGCGCGAGCACACAGAAGCAAAGACAAGCAGCGCAGCTTGATGCGTAGTAAAAAAAATAATAAATAGACAACTGGTCGACCTCATTAGAAATAAAAACCCAAAAGATTAGATAGACAAACAAACAAACACATAAATGTGGAGAGAAGGGCAGTGCGCGCAGGAGCAAAGGTAAACAGCAGACAGACCTGAATCCTTATCTTTACAAGGTCGACCTCAGAACTTTGTTCAATTTGTCTCGGTGACGGATAATGGAAGGAAGGGCAGTCAACTGGTCGAGTTCATTTAAATAAACAAATAAAAAATAAGATAAACTCTCAGGAATAGATAAATAATAACAAAAAAATTGTAAAGTGGAGAAAGCGAGAGCGAGCGAATGCACTCAAGCAAACACAAACAGCACAGCACGATGCGTATTTTTTTTAAAATTGACAAAATAAATAAAAAATAAATCCAAAATAAAAATAAGTTGAAAAGGCGAGAGTACGCGAGCAGACAGGAGCAAAGACAAGCAGCGCAGCTTTATGCGTAGTAAAAAAATAATAAATAGACAACTGGTCGACCTCATTAGAAATAAAAACCCAAAAGATTAGATAGACAAACAAACAAACACATAAATGTGGAGAGAAGGGCAGTGCGCGCAGGAGCAAAGGTAAACAGCAGACAGACCTGAATCCTTATCTTTACAAGGTCGACCTCAGAACTTTGTTCAGTTTGTCTCGGTGACGGATAATCGAAGGAAGGGCAGGCAACTGGTCGACTTCATTTAAATAAACAAAAAAAAATAAGATAAACTCTCAGGAATAGATAAATAATAACAAAAAAATTGTAAAGTGGAGAAAGCGAGAGCGCACGAATGCACTCAAGCAAACACAAACAGCACAGCACGATGCGTATTTATTTTAAATTGACAAAATAAATCAAAAATAAAAATAAGTGGAAAAGGCGAGAGTGCGCGAGCAGACAGGAGCAAACACAAGCAGGGCAGCTTGATGCGTAGTAAAAAAAATAAGAAATAGACAACTGGTCGACCTCATTAGAAATAAAAACCCAAAAGATTAGATAGACAAACAAACAAACACATAAATGTGGAGAGAAGGGCAGTGCGCGCAGGAGCAAAGGGAAACAGCAGACAGACCTGAATCCTTATCTTTACAAGGTCGACCTCAGAACTTTGTTCAGTTTGTCTCGGTGACGGATAATGGAAGGAAGGGCAGGCAACTGGTCGACTTCATTTAAATAAACAAATAAAAAATAAGATAAACTCTCAGGAATAGATAAATAATAACAAAAAAATTGTAAAGTGGAGAAAGCGAGAGCGCGCGAATGCACTCAAGCAAACACAAACAGCACAGCACGATGCGTATTTTTTTTTAAAATAGACAAAATAAATCAAAAATAAATCAAAAATAAAAATAAGTGGAAAAGGTGAGAGTGCGCGAGCACACAGGAGCAAAGACAAGCAGCGCAGCTTGATGCGTAGTAAAAAAAAATAATAAATAGACAACTGGTCGACCTCATTAGAAATAAAAACCCAAAAGATTAGATAGACAAACAAGCAAACACATAAATGTGGAGAGAAGGGCAGTGCGCGCAGGAGCAAAGGTAAACAGCAGACAGACCTGAATCCTTATCTTTACAAGGTCGACCTCAGAACTTTGTTCAGTTTGTCTCGGTGACGGATAATGGAAGGAAGGGCAGGCAACTGGTCGACTTCATTTAAATAAACAAATAAAAAATAAGATAAACTCTCAGGAATAGATAAATAATTACAAAAAAATTGTAAAGTGGAGTAAGCGAGAGCGCGCGAATGCACTCAAGCAAACACAAACAGCACAGCACGATGCGTATTTTTTTTAAATTGACAAAATAAATCAAAAAGAAAAATAAGTGGAAAAAGCGAGAGTGAGCGAGCACACAGGAGCAAAGACAAGCAGCGCAGCTTGATGCGTAGTAAAAAACATAATAAATAGACAACTGGTCGACCTCATTAGAAATAAAAACCCAAAAGATTAGATAGACAAACAAACAAACACATAAATGTGGAGAGAAGGGCAGTGCGCGCAGGAGCAATGGTAAACAGCAGACAGACCTGAATCCTTATCTTTACAAGGTCGACCTCAGAACTTTGTTCAGTTTGTCTCGGTGACGGATAATGGAAGGAAGGGCAGGCAACTGGTCGACTTCATTTAAATAAACAAAAAAAAATAAGATAAACTCTCAGGAATAGATAAATAATAACAAAAAATTGTAAAGTGGAGAAAGCGAGAGCACGCGAATGCACTCAAGCAAACACAAACAGCACAGCACGATGCGTATTTTTTTTAAATTGACAAAATAAATCAAAAATAAATCAAAAATAAAAATAAGTGGAAAAGGCGAGAGTGCGCGAGCACACAGGAGCAAAGACAAGCAGCGCAGCTTGATGCGTAGTAAAAAAAATAATAAATAGACAACTGGTCGACCTCATTAGAAATAAAAACCCAAAAGATTAGATAGACAAACAAACAAACACATAAATGTGGAGAGAAGGGCAGTGCGCGCAGGAGCAAAGGTAAACAGCAGACAGACCTGAATCCTCATCTTTACAAGGTCGACCTCAGAACTTTGTTCAGCTTGTCTCGGTTACGGGTAATGGAAGGAAGGGCAGGCAACTGGTCGACTTCATTTAAATAAACAAATAAATAATAAGATAAACTCTCATGAATAGATAAATAATAACAAAAAAATTGTAAAGTGGAGAAAGCGAGAGCGCGCGAATGCACTCAAGCAAACACAAACAGCACAGCACGATGCGTATTTTTTTAAATTGACAAAATAAATAAAAAATAAATCAAAAATAAAAATAATTGGAAAAGCCGAGTGTGCGCGAGCACACAGGAGCAAAGACAAGCAGCGCAGCTTGATGCGTAGTAAAAAAAATAATAAATAGACAACTGGTCGACCTCATTAGAAATAAAAACCCAAAAGATTAGATAGACAAACAAACAAACACATAAATGTGGAGAGAAGGGCAGTGCGCGCAGGAGCAAAGGTAAACAGCAGACAGACCTGAATCCTCATCTTTACAAGGCCGACCTCAGAACTTTGTTCAGCTTGTCTCGGTTACGGGTAATGGAAGGAAGGGCAGGCAACTGGTCGACTTCATTTAAATAAACAAATAAATAATAAGATAAACTCTCATGAATAGATAAATAATAACAAAAAAATTGTAAAGTGGAGAAAGCGAGAGCGCGCGAATGCACTCAAGCAAACACAAACAGCACAGCACGATGCGTATTTTTTTAAATTGACAAAATAAATAAAAAATAAATCAAAAATAAAAATAATTGGAAATGCCGAGTGTGCGCGACCACACAGGAGCAAAGACAAGCAGCGCAGCTTGATGCGTAGTAAAAAAAATAATAAATAGACAACTGGTCGACCTCATTAGAAATAAAAACACAAAAGATTAGATAGACAAACAAACAAACATATAAATGTGGAGAGAAGTGCAGTGCGGGCAGGAGCAAAGGTAAACAGCAGACAGACCTGAATCCTTATCTTTACAAGGTCGACCTCAGAACTTTGTACAGTTTGTCTCGGTGACGGATAGTGGAAGGAAGGGCAGGCAACTGGTCGACTTCATTTAAATAAACAAATAAAAAATAAGATAAACTCTCAGGAATAGATAAATAATAACAAAAAATTGTAAAATGGAGAAAGCGAGAGCCCGCGAATGCACTCAAGCAAACACAAACAGCACAGCACGATGCGTATTTTTTTTTAAAATTGACAAAATAAATCAAAAATAAATAAAAAATAAAAATAAGTGGAAAAGGCGAGAGTGCGCGAGCACACAGGAGCAAAGACAAGCAGCGCAGCTTGATAGGTAGTAAAAAAAATAATAAATAGACAACTGGTCGAACTCATTAGAAATAAAAACCCAAAAGATTAGATAGACAAACAAACAAACACATAAATGTGGAGAGAAGGGTAGTGCGGGCAGGAGCAATGGTAAACAGCAGACAGACCTGAATCCTTATCTTTACAAGGTCGACCTCAGAACTTTGTTCAGTTTGTCTCGGTGACGGATAATGGAAGGAAGGGCAGGCAACTGGTCGACTTCATTTAAATAAACAAATAAAAAATAAGATAAACTCTCAGGAATAGATAAATAATAACAAAAAAATTGTAAAGTGGAGAAAGCGAGAGCGCGCGAATGCACTCAAGCAAACACAAACAGCACAGCACGATGCGTATTTTTTTTTTAAATTTACAAAATAAATCAAAAATAAAAATAAGTGGAAACGGCGAGGGTGCGCGAGCACACAGGAGCAAAGACAAGCAGCGCAGCTTGATGCGTAGTAAAAAAAATAATAAATAGACAACTGGTCGACCTCATTAGAAATAAAAACCCAAAAGATTAGATAGACAAACAAACAAACACATAAATGTGGAGAGAAGGGCAGTGCGCGCAGGAGCAAAGGTAAACAGCAGACAGACCTGAATCCTCATCTTTACAAGGTCGACCTCAGAACTTTGTTCAGTTTGTCTCGTTTACGGATAATGGAAGGAAGGGCAGGCAACTGGTCGACTTCATTTAAATAAACAAATAAATAATAAGATAAACTCTCAGGAATAGATAAATAATAACAAAAAAATTGTAAAGTGGAGAAAGCGAGAGCGAGCGAATGCACTCAAGCAAACACAAACAGCACAGCACGATGCGTATTTTTTTTTAAAATTGACAAAATAAATAAAAAATAAATCCAAAATAAAAATAAGTTGAAAAGGCGAGAGTACGCGAGCAGACAGGAGCAAAGACAAGCAGCGCAGCTTTATGCGTAGTAAAAAAATAATAAATAGACAACTGGTCGACCTCATTAGAAATAAAAACCCAAAAGATTAGATAGACAAATAAACACATAAATGTGGAGAGAAGGGCAGTGCACGCAGGAGCAAAGGTAAACAGCAGACAGACCTGAATCCTTATCTTTACAAGGTCGACCTCAGAACTTTGTTCAGTTTGTCTCGGTGACGGATAATGGAAGGAAGGGCAGGCAACTGGTCGACTTCATTTAAATAAACAAATAAAAAATAAGATAAACTCTCAGGAATAGATAAATAATAACAAAAAAATTGTAAAGTGGAGAAAACGAGAGCGCGCGAATGCACTCAAGCAAACACAAACAGCACAGCACGATGCGTATTTTTTTTAATTGACAAAATAAATCAAAAATAAATCAAAAATAAAAATGAGCGGAAAAGGCGATAGTGCGCGAGCACACAGGAGCAAAGACAAGCAGCGCAGCTTGATGCGTAGTAAAAAAAATAATAAATAGACAACTGGTCGACCTCATTAGAAATAAAAACCCAAAAGATTAGATAGACAAACAAACAAACACATAAATGTGGAGAGAAGGGCAGTGCGCGCAGGAGCAAAGGTAAACAGCAGACAGACCTGAATCCTTATCTTTACAAGGTCGACCTCAGAACTTTGTTCAGTTTGTCTCGGTGACGGATAATGGAAGGAAGGGCAGGCAACTGGTCGACTTCATTTAAATAAACAAATAAAAAATAAGATAAACTCTCAGGAATAGATAAATAATAACAAAAAAATTGTAAAGTGGAGAAAGCGAGAGCGCGCGAATGCACTCAAGCAAACACAAACAGCACAGCACGATGCGTATTTTTTTTAAATTGACAAAATAAATCAAAAATAAATCAAAAATAAAAATAAGTGGGAAGGCCGAGAGTGCGCGAGCACACAGGAGCAAAGACAAGCAGCGCAGCTTGATGCGTAGTAAAAAAAATAATAAATAGACAACTGGTCGACCTCATTAGAAATAAAAACCCAAAAGATTAGATAGACAAACAAACAAACACATAAATGTGGAGAGAAGGGCAGTGCGCGCAGGAGCAAAGGTAAACAGCAGACAGACCTGAATCCTTATCTTTACAAGGTCGACCTCAGAACTTTGTTCAGTTTGTCTCGGTGACGAATAATGGAAGGAAGGGCAGGCAACTGGTCGACTTCATTTAAATAAACAAATAAAAAATAAGATAAACTCTCAGGAATAGATAAATAATAACAAAAAAATTGGAAAGAGGAGAAAGCGAGAGCGCGCGAATGCACTCAAGCAAACACAAACAGCACAGCACGATGCGTATTTTTTTTTAAAATTGACATAATAAATGAAAAATAAATCAAAAATAAAAATAAGTGGAAAAGGCGAGAGTGCGCGAGCACACAGGAGCAAAGCTAGCAGCGCAGCTTGATGCGTAGTAAAAAAAATAATAAATAGACAGCTGGTCGACCTCATTAGAAATAAAACCCCAAAAGATTAGATAGACAAACAAACAAACACATAAATGTGGAGAGAAGGGCAGTGTGCGCAGGAGCAAAGGTAAACAGCAGACAGACCTGAATCCTTATCTTTACAAGGTCGACCTCAGAACTTTGTTCAGTTTGTCTCGGTGACGGATAATGGAAGGAAGGGCAGGCAACTGGTCGACTTCATTTAAATAAACAAATAAAAAATAAGATAAACTCTCAGGAATAGATAAATAATAACAAAAAAAATTGGAAAGAGGAGAAAGCGAGAGCGCGCGAATGCACTCAAGCAAACACAAACAGCACAGCACGATGCGTATTTTTTTTTAAATTGACAAAATAAATCAAAAATAAATCAAAAATAAAAATAAGTGGAAAAGGCGGGAGTGCGCGAGCACACAGGAGCAAAGACAATCAGCGCAGCTTGATGCGTAGTAAAAAAAATAATAAATAGACAACTGGTCGACCTCATTAGAAATAAAAACCCAAAAGATTAGATAGACAAACAAACAAACACATAAATGTGGAGAGAAGGGCAGTGCGCGCAGGAGCAAAGGTAAACAGCAGACAGACCTGAATCCTTATCTTTACAAGGTCGACCTCAGAACTTTGTTCAGTTTGTCTCGGTGACGGATAATGGAAGGAAGGGCAGGCAACTGGTCGACTTCATTTAAATAAACAAATAAAAAATAAGATAAACTCTCAGGAATAGATAAATAATAACAAAAAAATTGTAAAGTGGAGAAAGCGAGAGCGCGCGAATGCACTCAAGCAAACACAAACAGCGCAGCACGATGCGTATTTTTTTTTAAATTGACAAAATAAATCAAAAATAAATCAAAAATAAAAATAAGTGGAAAAGGCGAGAGTGCGCGAGCACACAGGAGCAAAGCTAGCAGCGCAGCTTGATGCGTAGTAAAAAAAATAATAAATAGACAGCTGGTCGACCTCATTAGAAATAAAACCCCAAAAGATTAGATAGACAAACAAACAAACACATAAATGTGGAGAGAAGGGCAGTGTGCGCAGGAGCAAAGGTAAACAGCAGACAGACCTGAATCCTTATCTTTACAAGGTCGACCTCAGAACTTTGTTCAGTTTGTCTCGGTGACGGATAATGGAAGGAAGGGCAGGCAACTGGTCGACTTCATTTAAATAAACAAATAAAAAATAAGATAAACTCTCAGGAATAGATAAATAATAACAAAAAAAATTGGAAAGAGGAGAATGCGAGAGCGCGCGAATGCACTCAAGCAAACACAAACAGCACAGCACGATGCGTATTTTTTTAAAATTGACAAAATAAATCAAAAATGAATCAAAAATAAAAATAAGTGGAAAAGGCGAGAGTGCGCGAGCACACAGGAGCAAAGACAAGCAGCGCAGCTTGATGCGTAGTAAAAAAAATAATAAATAGACAACTGGTCGACCTCATTAGAAATAAAAACCCAAAAGATTAGATAGACAAACAAACAAACACATAAATGTGGAGAGAAGGGCAGTGCGCGCAGGAGCAAAGGTAAACAGCAGACAGACCTGAATCCTTATCTTTACAAGGTCGACCTCAGAACTTTGTTCAGTTTGTCTCGGTGACGGATAATGGAAGGAAGGGCAGGCAACTGGTCGACTTCATTTAAATAAACAAATACAAATAAGATAAACTCTCAGGAATAGATAAATAATAACAAAAAAATTGTAAAGTGGAGAAAGCGAGAGCGCGCGAATGCACTCAAGCAAACACAAACAGCACAGCACGATGCATATTTTTTTAATTGACAAAATAAATCAAAAATAAATCAAAAATAAAAATAAGTGGAAAAGGCGAGAGTGCGCGAGCACACAGGAGCAAAGACAAGCAGCGCAGCTTGATGCGTAGTAAAAAAAATAATAAATAGACAACTGGTCGACCTCATTAGAAATAAAAACCCAAAAGATTAGATAGACAAACAAACAAACACATAAATGTGGAGAGAAGGGCAATGCGCGCAGGAGCAAAGGTAAACAGCAGAGAGACCTGAATCCTTATATTTACAAGGTCGACCTAAGAACTTTGTTCAGTTTGTCTCGGTGACGGATAATGGAAGGAAGGGCAGGCAACTGGTCGACTTCATTTAAATAAACAAATAAAAAATAAGATAAACTCTCAGGAATAGAGAAATAATAACAAAAAAATTGTAAAGTGGAGAAAGGGAGAGCGCGCGAATGCACTCAAGCAAACACAAACAGCACAGCACGATGCGTATTTTTTTAAAAATTGACAAAATAAATCAAAAATAAATCAAAAATAAAAATAAGTGGAAAAGGCGAGAGTGCGCGAGCACACAGGAGCAAAGACAAGCAGCGCAGCTTGATGCGTAGTAAAAAAAATAATAAATAGACAACTGTTCGACCTCATTAGAAATAAAAACCCAAAAGATTAGATATACAAACAAACAAACACATAAATGTGGAGAGAAGGGTAGTGCGCGCAGGAGCAAAGGTAAACAGCAGACAGACCTGAATCCTTATCTTTACAAGGTCGACCTCAGAACTTTGTTCAGTTTGTCTCGGTAACGGATAATGGAAGGAAGGGCAGGCAACTGGTCGACTTCATTTAAATAAACAAATAAAAAATAAGATAAACTCTCAGGAATAGATAAATAATTACAAAAAAATTGTAAAGTGGAGAAAGCGAGAGCGCGCGAATGCACTCAAGCAAACACAAACAGCACAGCACGATGCGTATTTTTTTAAATTGACAAAATAAATCAAAAATAAATCAAAAATAAAAATAAGTGGAAAAGGCGAGAGTGCGCGAGCACACAGGAGCAAAGACAAGCAGCGCAGCTTGATGCGTAGTAAAAAAAATAATAAATAGACAACTGGTCGACCTCATTAGAAATAAAAACCCAAAAGATTAGATAGACAAACAAACAAACACATAAATGAGGAGAGCAGGGCAGTGCGCGCAGGAGCAAAGGTAAACAGCAGACAGACCTGAATCCTTATCTTTACAAGGTCGACCTCAGAACTTTGTTCAGTTTGTCTCGGTGACGGATAATGGAAGTAAGGGCAGGCAATTGGTCGACTTCATTTAAATAAACAAATAAAAAATAAGATAAACTCTCAGGAATAGAAAAATAATAACAAAAAAATTGTAAAGTGGAGAAAGCGAGAGCGCGAGAATGCACTCAAGCAAACACAAACGGCACAGCACGATGCGTATTTTTTTTTAAAATTGACAAAATAAATCAAAAATAAATCAAAAATAAAAATAAGTGGAAAAGCGAGAGTGCGCGAGCACACAGGAGCAAAGACAAGCAGCGCAGCTTGATGCGTAGTAAAAAAAATAATAAATAGACAACTGGTCGACCTCATTAGAAATAAATACCCAAAAGATTAGATAGACAAACAAACAAACACATAAATGTGGAGAGAAGGGCAGTGCGCGCAGGAGCAAAGGTAAACAGCAGACAGACCTGAATCCTTATCTTTACAAGGTCGACCTCAGAACTTTGTTCAGTTTGTCTCGGTGACGGATAATGAAAGGAAGGGCAGGCAACTGGTCGACTTCATTTCAATAAACAAAAGAAAATAAGATAAACTCTCAGGAATAGATAAATAATAACAAAAATTGTAAAGTGGAGAAAGCGAGAGCGCGCGAATGCACTCAAGCAAACACAAACAGCACAGCACGATGCGTATTTTTTTTTTAAATTGACAAAATATATCAAAAATAAAAATAAGTGGAAAAGGCGAGAGTGCGCGAGCACACAGGAGCAAAGACAAGCAGCGCAGCTTGATGCGTAGTAAAAAAAATAATAAATAGACAACTGGTGGACCTCATTAGAAATAAAAACCCAAAAGATTAGATAGACAAACAAACAAACACATAAATGTGGAGAGAAGGGCAGTGCGCGCAGGAGCAAAGGTAAGCAGCAGACAGACCTGAATCCTTATCTTTACAAGGTCGACCTCAGAACTTTGTTCAGTTTGTCTCGGTGACGGATAATGGAAGGGAGGGCAGGCAACTGGTCGACTTCATTTAAATAAACAAATAAAATATAAGATAAACTCTCAGGAATAGATAAATAATAACAAAAAAATTGTAAAGTGGAGAAAGCGAGAGCGCGCGAATGCACTGAAGCAAACACAAACAGCACAGCACGATGCGTATTTTTTTTTTAAAATTGACAAAATAAATCAAAAATAAATCAAAAATAAAAATAAGTGGAAAAAGCGAGAGTGCGCGAGCACACAGGAGCAAAGACAAGCAGCGCAGCTTAATGCGAAGTAAAAAAAATAATAAATAGACAACTGGTCGACCTCATTAGAAATAAATACCCAAAAGATTAGATAGACAAAGAAACAAACACATAAATGTGGAGAGAAGGGCAGTGCGAGCAGGAGCAAAGGTAAACAGCACACAGACCTGAATCATTATCTTTACAAGGTCGACCTCAGAACTTTGTTCAGTTTGTCTCGGTGACGGATAATGGAAGGAAGGGCAGGCAACTGGTCGACTTCATTTAAATAAACAAAAAAATATAAGATAAACTCTAAGGAATAGATAAATAATAACAAAAAATTTGTAAAGTGGAGGAAGCGAGAGCGCCCGAATGCACTCAAGCAAACACAAACAGCACAGCACGATGCGTATTTTTTTTTTAAATTGACAAAATAAATCAAAAATAAATCAAAAATAAAAATAAGTGGAAAAGGCGAGAGTGCGCTAGCACACAAGAGCAAAGACAAGCAGCGCTGCTTGATGCGTAGTAAAAAAAATAATAAATAGACAACTGGTCGACCTCATTAGAAATAAAAACCCAAAAGATTAGATAGACAAACAAACAAACACATAAATGTGGAGAGAAGGGCAGTGCGCGCAGGAGCAAAGGTAAACAGCAGACAGACCTGAATCCTTATCTTTACAAGGTCGACCTCAGAACTTTGTTCAGTTTGTCTCGGTGACGGATAATGGAAGGAAGGGCAGGCAACTGGTCGACTTCATTTAAATAAACAAATAAAAAATAAGATAAACTCTCAGGAATAGATAAATAATAACAAAAAAATTGTAAAGTGGAGAAAGCGAGAGCGCGCGAATGCACTCAAGCAAACACAAACAGCACAGCACGATGCGTATTTTTTTTTAAAATTGACAAAATAAATCAAAAATAAATCAAAAATAAAAATAAGTGGAAAAGGTGAGAGTGCGCGAGCACACAGGAGCAAAGACAAGCAGCGCAGCTTGATGCGTAGTAAAAAAAAATAATAAATAGACAACTGGTCGACCTCATTAGAAATAAAAACCCAAAAGATTAGATAGACAAACAAGCAAACACATAAATGTGGAGAGAAGGGCAGTGCGCGCAGGAGCAAAGGTAAACAGCAGACAGACCTGAATCCTTATCTTTACAAGGTCGACCTCAGAACTTTGTTCAGTTTGTCTCGGTGACGGATAATGGAAGGAAGGGCAGGCAACTGGTCGACTTCATTTAAATAAACAAATAAAAAATAAGATAAACTCTCAGGAATAGATAAATAATTACAAAAAAATTGTAAAGTGGAGTAAGCGAGAGCGCGCGAATGCACTCAAGCAAACACAAACAGCACAGCACGATGCGTATTTTTTTTTTAATTGACAAAATAAATCAAAAATAAAAATAAGTGGAAAAAGCGAGAGTGCGCGAGCACACAGGAGCAAAGACAAGCAGCGCAGCTTGATGCGTAGTAAAAAACATAATAAATAGACAACTGGTCGACCTCATTAGAAATAAAAACCCAAAAGATTAGATAGAGAAACAAACAAACACATAAATGTGGAGAGAAGGGCAGTGCGCGCAGGGGCAAAGGTAAACAGCAGACAGACCTGAATCCTTATCTTTACAAGGTCGACCTCAGAACTTTGTTCAGTTGATCTCGGTGACGGATAATGGAAGGAAGGGCATGCAACTGGTCGATTTCATTTAAATAAACAAAAAAAAATAAGATAAACTCTCAGGAATAGATAAATAATAACAAAAAAATTGTAAAGTGGAGAAAGCGAGAGCGCACGAATGCACTCAAGCAAACACAAACAGCACAGCACGATGCGTATTTATTTTAAATTGACAAAATAAATCAAAAATAAAAATAAGTGGAAAAGGCGAGAGTGCGCGAGCAGACAGGAGCAAACACAAGCAGGGCAGCTTGATGCGTAGTAAAAAAAATAAGAAATAGACAACTGGTCGACCTCATTAGAAATAAAAACCCAAAAGATTAGATAGACAAACAAACAAACACATAAATGTGGAGAGAAGGGCAGTGCGCGCAGGAGCAAAGGGAAACAGCAGACAGACCTGAATCCTTATCTTTACAAGGTCGACCTCAGAACTTTGTTCAGTTTGTCTCGGTGACGGATAATGGAAGGAAGGGCAGGCAACTGGTCGACTTCATTTAAATAAACAAATAAAAAATAAGATAAACTCTCAGGAATAGATAAATAATAACAAAAAAATTGTAAAGTGGAGAAAGCGAGAGCGCGCGAATGCACTCAAGCAAACACAAACAGCACAGCACGATGCGTATTTTTTTTTAAAATAGACAAAATAAATCAAAAATAAATCAAAAATAAAAATAAGTGGAAAAGGTGAGAGTGCGCGAGCACACAGGAGCAAAGACAAGCAGCGCAGCTTGATGCGTAGTAAAAAAAAATAATAAATAGACAACTGGTCGACCTCATTAGAAATAAAAACCCAAAAGATTAGATAGACAAACAAGCAAACACATAAATGTGGAGAGAAGGGCAGTGCGCGCAGGAGCAAAGGTAAACAGCAGACAGACCTGAATCCTTATCTTTACAAGGTCGACCTCAGAACTTTGTTCAGTTTGTCTCGGTGACGGATAATGGAAGGAAGGGCAGGCAACTGGTCGACTTCATTTAAATAAACAAATAAAAAATAAGATAAACTCTCAGGAATAGATAAATAATTACAAAAAAATTGTAAAGTGGAGTAAGCGAGAGCGCGCGAATGCACTCAAGCAAACACAAACAGCACAGCACGATGCGTATTTTTTTTAAATTGACAAAATAAATCAAAAAGAAAAATAAGTGGAAAAAGCGAGAGTGAGCGAGCACACAGGAGCAAAGACAAGCAGCGCAGCTTGATGCGTAGTAAAAAACATAATAAATAGACAACTGGTCGACCTCATTAGAAATAAAAACCCAAAAGATTAGATAGACAAACAAACAAACACATAAATGTGGAGAGAAGGGCAGTGCGCGCAGGAGCAATGGTAAACAGCAGACAGACCTGAATCCTTATCTTTACAAGGTCGACCTCAGAACTTTGTTCAGTTTGTCTCGGTGACGGATAATGGAAGGAAGGGCAGGCAACTGGTCGACTTCATTTAAATAAACAAAAAAAAATAAGATAAACTCTCAGGAATAGATAAATAATAACAAAAAATTGTAAAGTGGAGAAAGCGAGAGCACGCGAATGCACTCAAGCAAACACAAACAGCACAGCACGATGCGTATTTTTTTTAAATTGACAAAATAAATCAAAAATAAATCAAAAATAAAAATAAGTGGAAAAGGCGAGAGTGCGCGAGCACACAGGAGCAAAGACAAGCAGCGCAGCTTGATGCGTAGTAAAAAAAATAATAAATAGACAACTGGTCGACCTCATTAGAAATAAAAACCCAAAAGATTAGATAGACAAACAAACAAACACATAAATGTGGAGAGAAGGGCAGTGCGCGCAGGAGCAAAGGTAAACAGCAGACAGACCTGAATCCTCATCTTTACAAGGTCGACCTCAGAACTTTGTTCAGCTTGTCTCGGTTACGGGTAATGGAAGGAAGGGCAGGCAACTGGTCGACTTCATTTAAATAAACAAATAAATAATAAGATAAACTCTCATGAATAGATAAATAATAACAAAAAAATTGTAAAGTGGAGAAAGCGAGAGCGCGCGAATGCACTCAAGCAAACACAAACAGCACAGCACGATGCGTATTTTTTTAAATTGACAAAATAAATAAAAAATAAATCAAAAATAAAAATAATTGGAAAAGCCGAGTGTGCGCGAGCACACAGGAGCAAAGACAAGCAGCGCAGCTTGATGCGTAGTAAAAAAAATAATAAATAGACAACTGGTCGACCTCATTAGAAATAAAAACCCAAAAGATTAGATAGACAAACAAACAAACACATAAATGTGGAGAGAAGGGCAGTGCGCGCAGGAGCAAAGGTAAACAGCAGACAGACCTGAATCCTCATCTTTACAAGGCCGACCTCAGAACTTTGTTCAGCTTGTCTCGGTTACGGGTAATGGAAGGAAGGGCAGGCAACTGGTCGACTTCATTTAAATAAACAAATAAATAATAAGATAAACTCTCATGAATAGATAAATAATAACAAAAAAATTGTAAAGTGGAGAAAGCGAGAGCGCGCGAATGCACTCAAGCAAACACAAACAGCACAGCACGATGCGTATTTTTTTAAATTGACAAAATAAATAAAAAATAAATCAAAAATAAAAATAATTGGAAATGCCGAGTGTGCGCGACCACACAGGAGCAAAGACAAGCAGCGCAGCTTGATGCGTAGTAAAAAAAATAATAAATAGACAACTGGTCGACCTCATTAGAAATAAAAACACAAAAGATTAGATAGACAAACAAACAAACATATAAATGTGGAGAGAAGTGCAGTGCGGGCAGGAGCAAAGGTAAACAGCAGACAGACCTGAATCCTTATCTTTACAAGGTCGACCTCAGAACTTTGTACAGTTTGTCTCGGTGACGGATAGTGGAAGGAAGGGCAGGCAACTGGTCGACTTCATTTAAATAAACAAATAAAAAATAAGATAAACTCTCAGGAATAGATAAATAATAACAAAAAATTGTAAAATGGAGAAAGCGAGAGCCCGCGAATGCACTCAAGCAAACACAAACAGCACAGCACGATGCGTATTTTTTTTTAAAATTGACAAAATAAATCAAAAATAAATAAAAAATAAAAATAAGTGGAAAAGGCGAGAGTGCGCGAGCACACAGGAGCAAAGACAAGCAGCGCAGCTTGATAGGTAGTAAAAAAAATAATAAATAGACAACTGGTCGAACTCATTAGAAATAAAAACCCAAAAGATTAGATAGACAAACAAACAAACACATAAATGTGGAGAGAAGGGTAGTGCGGGCAGGAGCAATGGTAAACAGCAGACAGACCTGAATCCTTATCTTTACAAGGTCGACCTCAGAACTTTGTTCAGTTTGTCTCGGTGACGGATAATGGAAGGAAGGGCAGGCAACTGGTCGACTTCATTTAAATAAACAAATAAAAAATAAGATAAACTCTCAGGAATAGATAAATAATAACAAAAAAATTGTAAAGTGGAGAAAGCGAGAGCGCGCGAATGCACTCAAGCAAACACAAACAGCACAGCACGATGCGTATTTTTTTTTTAAATTTACAAAATAAATCAAAAATAAAAATAAGTGGAAACGGCGAGGGTGCGCGAGCACACAGGAGCAAAGACAAGCAGCGCAGCTTGATGCGTAGTAAAAAAAATAATAAATAGACAACTGGTCGACCTCATTAGAAATAAAAACCCAAAAGATTAGATAGACAAACAAACAAACACATAAATGTGGAGAGAAGGGCAGTGCGCGCAGGAGCAAAGGTAAACAGCAGACAGACCTGAATCCTCATCTTTACAAGGTCGACCTCAGAACTTTGTTCAGTTTGTCTCGTTTACGGATAATGGAAGGAAGGGCAGGCAACTGGTCGACTTCATTTAAATAAACAAATAAATAATAAGATAAACTCTCAGGAATAGATAAATAATAACAAAAAAATTGTAAAGTGGAGAAAGCGAGAGCGCGCGAATGCACTCAAGCAAACACAAACAGCACAGCACGATGCGTATTTTTTTAAATTGACAAAATAAATCAAAAATAAATCAAAAATAAAAATAATTGGAAAAGCCGAGTGTGCGCGAGCACAGAGGAGCAAAGACAAGCAGCGCAGCTTGATGCGTAGTAAAAAAAATAATAAATAGACAACTGGTCGACCTCATTAGAAATAAAAACACAAAAGATTAGATAGACAAACAAACAAACATATAAATGTGGAGAGAAGGGCAGTTCGGGCAGGAGCAAAGGTAAACTGCAGACAGACCTGAATCCTTATCTTTACAAGGTCGACCTCAGAACTTTGTACAGTTTGCCTCGGTGACGGATAGTGGAAGGAAGGGCAGACAACTGGTCGACTTCATTTAAATAAACAAATAAAAAATAAGATAAACTCTCAGGAATAGATAAATAATAACAAAAAAATTGTAAAGTGGAGAAAGCGAGAGCGCGCGAATGCACTGAAGCAAACACAAACAGCACAGCACGATGCGTATTTTTTTTTTAAAATTGACAAAATAAATCAAAAATAAATCAAAAATAAAAATAAGTGGAAAAAGCGAGAGTGCGCGAGCACACAGGAGCAAATACAAGCAGCGCAGCTTAATGCGAAGTAAAAAAAATAATAAATAGACAACTGGTCGACCTCATTAGAAATAAATACCCAAAAGATTAGATAGACAAACAAACAAACACATAAATGTGGAGAGAAGGGCAGTGCGAGCAGGAGCAAAGGTAAACAGCACACAGAACTGAATCATTATCTTTACAAGGTCGACCTCAGAACTTTGTACAGTTTGTCTCGGTGACGGATAATGGAAGGAAGGGCAGGCAACTGGTCGACTTCATTTAAATAAACAAAAAAATATAAGATAAACTCTAAGGAATAGATAAATAATAACAAAAAAATTGTAAAGTGTAGGAAGCGAGAGCGCCCGAATGCACTCAAGCAAACACAAACAGCACAGCACGATGCGTATTTTTTTTTTAAATTGACAAAATAAATCAAAAATAAATCAAAAATAAAAATAAGTGGAAAAGGCGAGAGTGCGCGAGCACACAGGAGCAAAGACAAACAGCGCAGCTTGATGCGTAGTAATAAAAATAATAAATAGACAACTGGTCGACCTCATTAGAAATAAAAACCCAAAAGATTAGATAGACAAACAAACAAACACATAAATGTGGAGAGAAGGGCAGTGCGAGCAGGAGCAAAGGTAAACAGCAGACAGACCTGAATCCTTATCTTTACAAGTTCGACCTGAGAACTTTGTTCAGTTTGTCTCGGTGACAGATAATGTAAGGAAGGGCAGGCAATTGGTCGACTTCATTTAAATAAACAAATAAAAAATAAGATAAACTCTCAGGAATAGAGAAATAATAACAAAAAAATTGTAAAGTGGAGAAAGCGAGAGCGCGCGAATGCACTCAAGCAAACACAAACAGCACAGCACGATGCGTATTTTTTTTTAATTTACAAAATAAATCAAAAATAAAAATAAGTGGAAACGGCGAGAGTGCGCGAGCACACAGGAGCAAAGACAAGCAGCGCAGCTTGATGCGTAGTAAAAAAAATAATAAATAGACAACTGGTCGACCTCATTAGAAATAAAAACCCAAAAGATTAGATAGACAAACAAACAAACACATAAATGTGGAGAGAAGGGCAGTGCGCGCAGGAGCAAAGGTAAACAGCAGACAGACCTGAATCCTCATCTTTACAAGGTCGACCTCAGAACTTTGTTCAGCTTGTCTCGGTTACGGGTAATGGAAGGAAGGGCAGGCAACTGGTCGACTTCATTTAAATAAACAAATAAATAATAAGATAAACTCTCAGGAATAGATAAATAATAACAAAAAAATTGTAAAGTGGAGAAAGCGAGAGCGCGCGAATGCACTCAAGCAAACACAAACAGCACAGCACGATGCGTATTTTTTTTTTAAATTTACAAAATAAATCAAAAATAAAAATAAGTGGAAACCGCGAGGGTGCGCGAGCACACAGGAGCAAAGACAAGCAGCGCAGCTTGATGCGTAGTAAAAAAAATAATAAATAGACAACTGGTCGACCTCATTAGAAATAAAAACCCAAAAGATTAGATAGACAAACAAACAAACACATAAATGTGGAGAGAAGGGCAGTGCGCGCAGGAGCAAAGGTAAACAGCAGACAGACCTGAATCCTCATCTTTACAAGGTCGACCTCAGAACTTTGTTCAGTTTGTCTCGTTTACGGATAATGGAAGGAAGGGCAGGCAACTGGTCGACTTCATTTAAATAAACAAATAAATAATAAGATAAACTCTCAGGAATAGATAAATAATAACAAAAAAATTGTAAAGTGGAGAAAGCGAGAGCGCGCGAATGCACTCAAGCAAACACAAACAGCACAGCACGATGCGTATTTTTTTAAATTGACAAAATAAATAAAAAATAAATCAAAAATAAAAATAATTGGAAAAGCCGAGTGTGCGCGAGCACACAGGAGCAAAGACAAGCAGCGCAGCTTGATGCGTAGTAAAAAAAATAATAAATAGACAACTGGTCGACCTCATTAGAAATAAAAACACAAAAGATTAGATAGACAAACAAACAAACATATAAATGTGGAGAGAAGGGCAGTTCGGGCAGGAGCAAAGGTAAACTGCAGACAGACCTGAATCCTTATCTTTACAAGGTCGACCTCAGAATTTTGTACAGTTTGCCTCGGTGACGGATAGTGGAAGGAAGGGCAGGCAACTGGTCGACTTCATTTAAATAAACAAATAAAAAATAAGATAAACTCTCAGGAATAGATAAATAATAAAAAAAAATTGTAAAGTGGAGAAAGCGAGAGCCCGCGAATGCACTCAAGCAAACACAAACAGCACAGCACGATGCGTATTTTTTTAAATTGACAAAATAAATCAAAAATAAATCAAAAATAAAAATAAGTGGAAAAGGCGAGAGTGCGCGAGCACACAGGAGCAAAGACAAGCAGCGCAGCTTGATACGTAGTAAAAAAAAATAATAAATAGACAACTGGTCGAACTCATTAGAAATAAAAACCCAAAAGATTAGATAGACAAACAAACAAACACATAAATGTGGAGAGAAGGGTAGTGCGGGCAGGAGCAATGATAAACAGCAGACAGACCTGAATCCTTATCTTTACAAGGTCGACCTCAGAACTTTGTTCAGTTTGTCTCGGTGACGGATAATGGAAGGAAGGGCAGGCAACTGGTCGACTTCATTTAAATAAACAAATAAAAAATAAGATAAACTCTCAGGAATAGATAAATAATTACAAAAAAATTGTAAAGTGGAGTAAGCGAGAGCGCGCGAATGCACTCAAGCAAACACAAACAGCACAGCACGATGCGTATTTTTTTTAAATTGACAAAATAAATCAAAAATAAATCAAAAATAAAAATAAGTGGAAAAGGCGAGGGTGCGCGAGCACACAGGAGCAATGACAAGCAGCGCAGCTTGATGCATAGTAAAAAAAATAATAAATAGACAACTGGTCGACCTCATTAGAAATAAAAACCCAAAAGATTAGATAGACAAACAAACAAACACATAAATGTGGAGAGAAGGGCAGTGCGCGCAGGAGCTAAGGTAAACAGCAGACAGACCTGAATCCTTATCTTTACAAGGTCGACCTCAGAACTTTGTTCAGTTTGTCTCGGTGACGGATAATGGAAGGAAGGGCAGGCAACTGGTCGACTTCATTTAAATAAACAAATAAAAAATAAAATAAACTCTCAGGAATAGATAAATAATAACAAAAAAATTGTAAAGTGGAGAAAGCGAGAGCGCGCGAATGCACTCAAGCAAACACAAACAGCACAGCACGATGCGTATTTTTTTAAATTGACAAAATAAATCAAAAATAAATCAAAAATAAAAATAAGTGGAAAAGGCGAGAGTGCGCGAGCACACAGGAGCAAAGACAAGCAGCGCAGCTTGATACGTAGTAAAGAAAATAATAAATAGACAACTGGTCGAACTGATTAGAAATAAAAACCCAAAAGATTAGATAGACAAACAAACAAACACATAAATGTGGAGAGAAGGGTAGTGCGGGCAGGAGCAATGGTAAACAGCAGACAGACCTGAATCCTTATCTTTACAAGGTCGACCTCAGAACTTTGTTCAGTTTGTCTCGGTGACGGATAATGGAAGGAAGGGCAGGCAATTGGTCGACTTCATTTAAATAAAAAAATAAAAAATAAGATAAACTCTCAGGAATAGATAAATAATAACAAAAAAATTGTAAAGTGGAGAAAGCGAGAGCGCGCGAATGCACTCAAGCAAACACAAACAGCACAGCACGATGCGAATTTTTTTTTAAATTGACAAAATAAATCAAAAATAAATATAAGTGGAAAAGGCGAGAGTGCGCGAGCACACAGGAGCAAAGTCAAGCAGCGCAGCTTGATGCATAGTAAAAAAAATAATAAATAGACAACTGGTCGACCTCATTAGAAATAAAAACCCAAAAGATTAGATAGACAAACAAACAAACACATAAATGTGGAGAGAAGGGCAGTGCGCGCAGGAGCAAAGGTAAACAGCAGACAGACCTGAATCCTTATCTTTACAAGGTGGACCTCAGAACTTTGTTCAGTTTGTCTCGGTGACGGATAATGGAAGGAAGGGCAGGCAACTGGTCGACTTCATTTAAATAAACAAATAAAAAATAAGATAAACTCTCAGGAATAGATAAATAATAAAAAAATTGTAAAGTGGAGAAAGCGAGAGCGCGCGAATGCACTCAAGCAAACACAAACAGCACAGCACGATGCGTACTTTTTTTTAAAATTGACAAAATAAATCAAAAATAAATCAAAAATAAAAATAAGTGGAAAAGGCGAGAGTGTGCGAGCACATAGGAGCAAAGACAAGCAGCGCAGCTTGATGCGTAGTAAAAATAATAATAAATAGACAACTGGTCGACCTCATTAGAAATAAAAACCCAAAAGATTAGATAGACAAACAAACAACCACATAAATGTGGAGAGAAGGGCAGTGCGCGCAGGAGCAAAGGTAAACAGCAGACAGACCTGAATCCTTATCTTTACAAGGTCGACCTCAGAACTTTGTTCAGTTTGTCTCGGTGACGGATAATGGAATTGAGGGCAGGCAACTGGTCGTCTTCATTTAAATAAACAAATAAAAAAATAAGATAAACTCTCAGGAATAGATAAATAATAACAAAAAAATTGTAAAATGGAGAAAGCGAGAGCGCGCGAATGCACTCAAGCAAACACAAACAGCACCGCACGATGCGTATTTTTTTTTTTAAATTGACAAAATAAATCAAAAATAAATCAAAAATAAAAATAAGTGGAAAAAGCGAGAGTGCGCGAGCACACAGGAGCAAAGACAAGCAGCCCAGCTTGATGCGTAGTAAAAAACATAATAAATAGACAACTGGTCGACCTCATTAGAAATAAAAACCCAAAAGATTAGATAGAGAAACAAACAAACACATAAATGTGGAGAGAAGGGCAGTGCGCGCAGGGGCAAAGGTAAACAGCAGACAGACCTGAATCCTTATCTTTACAAGGTCGACCTCAGAACTTTGTTCAGTTGATCTCGGTGACGGATAATGGAAGGAAGGGCATGCAACTGGTCGATTTCATTTCAATAAACAAATAAAAAATAAGATAAACTCCCAGGAATAGATAAATAATAACAAAAAAATTGTAAAGTGGAGAAAGCGATTTCGCGCGAATGCACTGAAGCAAACACAAACAGCACAGCACGATGCGTATTTTTTTTAAAAATTGACAAAATAAATCAAAAATGAATCAAAAATAAAAATAAGTGGAAAAGGCGAGAGTGCACGAGCACACAGGAGCAAAGACAAGCAGCGCAGCTTGATGCGTAGTAAAAAAAATAATAAATAGACAACTGGTCGACCTCATTAGAAATAAAAACCCAAAAGATTAGATAGACAAACAAACAAACACATAAATGTGGAGAGAAGGGCAGTGCGCGCAGGAGCAAAGGTAAACAGCAGACAGACCTGAATCCTTATCTTTACAAGGTCGACCTCAGAACTTTGTTCAGTTTGTCTCGGTGACGGATAATGGAAGGAAGGGCAGTCAACTGGTCGAGTTCATTTAAATAAACAAATAAAAAATAAGATAAACTCTCAGGAATAGATAAATAATAACAAAAAAATTGTAAAGTGGAGAAAGCGAGAGCGCGCGAATGCACTCAAGCAAACACAAACAGCACAGCACGATGCGTATTTTTTTTAAAAATTGACAAAATAAATAAAAAATAAATCCAAAATAAAAATAAGTTGAAAAGGCGAGAGTACGCGAGCAGACAGGAGCAAAGACAAGCAGCGCAGCTTTATGCGTAGTAAAAAAATAATAAATAGACAACTGGTCGACCTCATTAGAAATAAAAACCCAAAAGATTAGATAGACAAACAAACAAACACATAAATGTGGAGAGAAGGGCAGTGCGCGCAGGAGCAAAGGTAAACAGCAGACAGACCTGAATCCTTATCTTTACAAGGTCGACCTCAGAACTTTGTTCAGTTTGTCTCGGTGACGGATAATCGAAGGAAGGGCAGGCAACTGGTCGACTTCATTTAAATAAACAAAAAAAAATAAGATAAACTCTCAGGAATAGATAAATAATAACAAAAAAATTGTAAAGTGGAGAAAGCGAGAGCGCGCGAATGCACTCAAGCAAACACAAACAGCACAGCACGATGCGTATTTTTTTTAAATTGACAAAATAAATCAAAAATAAAAATAAGTGGAAAAGGCGAGAGTGCGCGAGCAGACAGGAGCAAAGACAAGCAGCGCAGCTTGATGCGTAGTAAAAAAAATAAGAAATAGACAACTGGTCGACCTCATTAGAAATAAAAACCCAAAAGATTAGATAGACAAACAAACAAACACATAAATGTGGAGAGAAGGGCAGTGCGCGCAGGAGCAAAGGGAAACAGCAGACAGACCTGAATCCTTATCTTTACAAGGTCGACCTCAGAACTTTGTTCAGTTTGTCTCGGTGACGGATAATGGAAGGAAGGGCAGGCAACTGGTCGACTTCATTTAAATAAACAAATAAAAAATAAGATAAACTCTCAGGAATAGATAAATAATAACAAAAAAATTGTAAAGTGGAGAAAGCGAGAGCGCACGAATGCACTCAAACAAACACAAACAGCACAGCACGATGCGTATTTTTTTTTAAATTGACAAAATAAATCAAAAATAAATCAAAAATAAAAATAAGTGGAAAAGGTGAGAGTGCGCGAGCACACAGGAGCAAAGACAAGCAGCGCAGCTTGATGCGTAGTAAAAAAAAATAATAAATAGACAACTGGTCGACCTCATTAGAAATAAAAACCCAAAAGATTAGATAGACAAACAAGCAAACACATAAATGTGGAGAGAAGGGCAGTGCGCGCAGGAGAAAAGGTAAACAGCAGACAGACCTGAATCCTTATCTTTACAAGGTCGACCTCAGAACTTTGTTCAGTTTGTCTCGGTGACGGATAATGGAAGGAAGGGCAGGCAACTGGTCGACTTCATTTAAATAAACAAATAAAAAATAAGATAAACTCTCAGGAATAGATAAATAATTACAAAAAAATTGTAAAGTGGAGTAAGCGAGAGCGCGCGAATGCACTCAAGCAAACACAAACAGCACAGCACGATGCGTATTTTTTTTTAAATTGACAAAATAAATCAAAAATAAAAATAAGTGGAAAAAGCGAGAGTGCGCGAGCACACAGGAGCAAAGACAAGCAGCGCAGCTTGATGCGTAGTAAAAAACATAATAAATAGACAACTGGTCGACCTCATTAGAAATAAAAACCCAAAAGATTAGATAGAGAAACAAACAAACACATAAATGTGTAGAGAAGTGCAGTGCGCGCAGGGGCAAAGGTAAACAGCAGACAGACCTGAATCCTTATCTTTACAAGGTCGACCTCAGAACTTTGTTCAGTTGATCTCGGTGACGGATAATGGAAGGAAGGGCATGCAACTGGTCGATTTCATTTCAATAAACAAATAAAAAATAAGATAAACTCCCAGGAATAGATAAATAATAACAAAAAAATTGGAAAGTGGAGAAAGCGATTGCGCGCGAATGCACTCAAGCAAACACAAACAGCACAGCACGATGCGTATTTTTTTTAAAAATTGACAAAATAAATCAAAAATGAATCAAAAATAAAAATAAGTGGAAAAGGCGAGAGTGCACGAGCACACAGGAGCAAAGACAAGCAGCGCAGCTTGATGCGTAGTAAAAAAAATAATAAATAGACAACTGGTCGACTTCATTAGAAATAAAAACCCAAATGATTAGATAGACAAACAAACAAACACATAAATATGGAGAGAAGGGCAGTGCATGCAGGAGCAAAGGTAAGCAGCAGACAGACCTGAATCCTTATCTTTACAAGGTCGACCTCAGAACTTTGTTCAGTTTGTCTCGGTGACGGATAATGGAAGGAAGGGCAGGCAACTGGTCGACTTCATTTAAATAAACAAATAAAAAATAAGATAAACTATCAGGAATAGATAAATAATAACAAAAAAATTGTAAAGTGGAGAAAGCGAGAGCGCGCGAATGCACTCAAGCAAACACAAACAGCACAGCACGATGCGTATTTTTTTTTAAAGTTGACAAAATAAATCAAAAATAAAAATAAGTACAAAAGGCGAGAGTGCGCGAGCACACAGAAGCAAAGACAAGCAGCGCAGCTTGATGCGTAGTAAAAAAAATAATAAATAGACAACTGGTCGACCTCATTAGAAATAAAAACCCAAAAGATTAGATAGACAAACAAACAAACACATAAATGTGGAGAGAAGGGCAGTGCGCGCAGGAGCAAAGGTAAACAGCAGACAGACCTGAATCCTAATCTTTACAAGGTCGACCTCAGAACTTTGTTCAATTTGTCTCGGTGACGGATAATGGAAGGAAGGGCAGTCAACTGGTCGAGTTCATTTAAATAAACAAATAAAAAATAAGATAAACTCTCAGGAATAGATAAATAATAACAAAAAAATTGTAAAGTGGAGAAAGCGAGAGCGAGCGAATGCACTCAAGCAAACACAAACAGCACAGCACGATGCGTATTTTTTTTTTAAATTGACAAAATAAATAAAAAATAAATCCAAAATAAAAATAAGTGGAAAAAGCGAGAGTGCGCGAGTACACAGGAGCAAAGACAAGCAGCGCAGCTTGATGCGTAGTAAAAAACATAATAAATAGACAACTGGTCGACCTCATTAGAAATAAAAACCCAAAAGATTAGATAGACAAACAAACAAACACATAAATGTGGAGAGAAGGGCAGTGCGCGCAGGGGCAAAGGTAAACAGCAGACAGACCTGAATCCTTATCTTTACAAGGTCGACCTCAGAACTTTGTTCAGTTGATCTCGGTGACGGATAATGGAAGGAAGGGCATGCAACTGGTCGATTTCATTTCAATAAACAAATAAAAAATAAGATAAACTCCCAGGAATAGATAAATAATAACAAAAAAATTGTAAAGTGGAGAAAGCGATTTCGCGCGAATGCACTCAAGCAAACACAAACAGCACAGCACGATGCGTATTTTTTTTAAAAATTGACAAAATAAATCAAAAATGAATCAAAAATAAAAATAAGTGGAAAAGGCGAGAGTGCACGAGCACACAGGAGCAAAGACAAGCAGCGCAGCTTGATGCGTAGTAAAAAAAATAATAAATAGACAACTGGTCGACCTCATTAGAAATAAAAACCCAAAAGATTAGATAGACAAACAAACAAACACATAAATGTGGAGAGAAGGGCAGTGCGCGCAGGAGCAAAGGTAAACAGCAGACAGACCTGAATCCTTATCTTTACAAGGTCGACCTCAGAACTTTGTTCAGTTTGTCTCGGTGACGGATAATGGAAGGAAGGGCAGTCAACTGGTCGAGTTCATTTAAATAAACAAATAAAAAATAAGATAAACTCTCAGGAATAGATAAATAATAACAAAAAAATTGTAAAGTGGAGAAAGCGAGAGCGCGCGAATGCACTCAAGCAAACACAAACAGCACAGCACGATGCGTATTTTTTTTAAAAATTGACAAAATAAATAAAAAATAAATCCAAAATAAAAATAAGTTGAAAAGGCGAGAGTTCGCGAGCAGACAGGAGCAAAGACAAGCAGCGCAGCTTTATGCGTAGTAAAAAAATAATAAATGGACAACTGGTCGACCTCATTAGAAATAAAAACCCAAAAGATTAGATAGACAAACAAACAAACACATAAATGTGGAGAGAAGGGCAGTGCGCGCAGGAGCAAAGGTAAACAGCAGACAGACCTGAATCCTTATCTTTACAAGGTCGACCTCAGAACTTTGTTCAGTTTGTCTCGGTGACGGATAATCGAAGGAAGGGCAGGCAACTGGTCGACTTCATTTAAATAAACAAAAAAAAATAAGATAAACTCTCAGGAATAGATAAATAATAACAAAAAAATTGTAAAGTGGAGAAAGCGAGAGCGCGCGAATGCACTCAAGCAAACACAAACAGCACAGCACGATGCGTATTTTTTTTAAATTGACAAAATAAATCAAAAATAAAAATAAGTGGAAAAGGCGAGAGTGCGCGAGCAGACAGGAGCAAAGACAAGCAGCGCAGCTTGATGCGTAGTAAAAAAAATAAGAAATAGACAACTGGTCGACCTCATTAGAAATAAAAACCCAAAAGATTAGATAGACAAACAAACAAACACATAAATGTGGAGAGAAGGGCAGTGCGCGCAGGAGCAAAGGGAAACAGCAGACAGACCTGAATCCTTATCTTTACAAGGTCGACCTCAGAACTTTGTTCAGTTTGTCTCGGTGACGGATAATGGAAGGAAGGGCAGTCAACTGGTCGAGTTCATTTAAATAAACAAATAAAAAATAAGATAAACTCTCAGGAATAGATAAATAATAACAAAAAAATTGTAAAGTGGAGAAAGCGAGAGCGCGCGAATGCACTCAAGCAAACACAAACAGCACAGCACGATGCGTATTTTTTTTTAAAATTGACAAAATAAATCAAAAATAAATCAAAAATAAAAATAAGTTGAAAAGGTGAGAGTGCGCGAGCAGACAGGAGCAAAGACAAGCAGCGCAGCTTTATGCGTAGTAAAAAAATAATAAATAGACAACTGGTCGACCTCATTAGAAATAAAAACCCAAAAGATTAGATAGACAAACAAGCAAACACATAAATGTGGAGAGAAGGGCAGTGCGCGCAGGAGCAAAGGTAAACAGCAGACAGACCTGAATCCTTATCTTTACAAGGTCGACCTCAGAACTTTGTTCAGTTTGTCTCGGTGACGGATAATCGAAGGAAGGGCAGGCAACTGGTCGACTTCATTTAAATAAACAAAAAAAAATAAGATAAACTCTCAGGAATAGATAAATAATAACAAAAAAATTGTAAAGTGGAGAAAGCGAGAGCGCGCGAATGCACTCAAGCAAACACAAACAGCACAGCACGATGCGTATTTTTTTTAAATTGACAAAATAAATCAAAAATAAAAATAAGTGGAAAAGGCGAGAGTGCGCGAGCAGACAGGAGCAAAGACAAGCAGCGCAGCTTGATGCGTAGTAAAAAAAATAAGAAATAGACAACTGGTCGACCTCATTAGAAATAAAAACCCAAAAGATTAGATAAGCAAACAAACAAACACATAAATGTGGAGAGAAGGGCAGTGCGCGCAGGAGCAAAGGGAAACAGCAGACAGACCTGAATCCTTATCTTTACAAGGTCGACCTCAGAACTTTGTTCAGTTTGTCTCGGTGACGGATAATGGAAGGAAGGGCAGGCAACTGGTCGACTTCATTTAAATAAACAAATAAAAAATAAGATAAACTCTCAGGAATAGATAAATAATAACAAAAAAATTGTAAAGTGGAGAAAGCGAGAGCGCACGAATGCACTCAAACAAACACAAACAGCACAGCACGATGCGTATTTTTTTTTAAATTGACAAAATAAATCAAAAATAAATCAAAAATAAAAATAAGTGGAAAAGGTGAGAGTGCGCGAGCACACAGGAGCAAAGACAAGCAGCGCAGCTTGATGCGTAGTAAAAAAAAATAATAAATAGACAACTGGTCGACCTCATTAGAAATAAAAACCCAAAAGATTAGATAGACAAACAAGCAAACACATAAATGTGGAGAGAAGGGCAGTGCGCGCAGGAGAAAAGGTAAACAGCAGACAGACCTGAATCCTTATCTTTACAAGGTCGACCTCAGAACTTTGTTCAGTTTGTCTCGGTGACGGATAATGGAAGGAAGGGCAGGCAACTGGTCGACTTCATTTAAATAAACAAATAAAAAATAAGATAAACTCTCAGGAATAGATAAATAATTACAAAAAAATTGTAAAGTGGAGTAAGCGAGAGCGCGCGAATGCACTCAAGCAAACACAAACAGCACAGCACGATGCGTATTTTTTTTTAAATTGACAAAATAAATCAAAAATAAAAATAAGTGGAAAAAGCGAGAGTGAGCGAGCACACAGGAGCAAAGACAAGCAGCGCAGCTTGATGCGTAGTAAAAAAAAATAAGAAATAGACAACTGGTCGACCTCATTAGAAATAAAAACCCAAAAGATTAGATAGACAAACAAACAAACACATAAATGTGGAGAGAAGGGCAGTGCGCGCAGGAGCAAAGGGAAACAGCAGACAGACCTGAATCCTTATCTTTACAAGGTCGACCTCAGAACTTTGTTCAGTTTGTCTCGGTGACGGATAATGGAAGGAAAGGCAGGCAACTGGTCGACTTCATTTAAATAAACAAATAAAAAATAAGATAAACTCTCAGGAATAGATAAATAATAACAAAAAAATTGTAAAGTGGAGAAAGCGAGAGCGCGCGAATGCACTCAAGCAAACACAAACAGCACAGCACGATGCGTATTTTTTTTTAAAATTGACAAAATAAATCAAAAATAAATCAAAAATAAAAATAAGTGGAAAAGGTGAGAGTGCGCGAGCACACAGGAGCAAAGACAAGCAGCGCAGCTTGATGCGTAGTAAAAAAAAATAATAAATAGACAACTGGTCGACCTCATTAGAAATAAAAACCCAAAAGATTAGATAGACAAACAAGCAAACACATAAATGTGGAGAGAAGGGCAGTGCGCGCAGGAGCAAAGGTAAACAGCATACAGACCTTAATCCTTATCTTTACAAGGTCGACCTCAGAACTTTGTTCAGTTTGTCTCGGTGACGGATAATGGAAGGAAGGGCAGGCAACTGGTCGACTTCATTTAAATAAACAAATAAAAAATAAGATAAACTCTCAGGAATAGATAAATAATTACAAAAAAATTGTAAAGTGGAGAAAGCGAGAGCGCGCGAATGCACTCAAGCAAACACAAACAGCACAGCACGATGCGTATTTTTTTTAAAAATTGACAAAATAAATCAAAAATGAATCAAAAATAAAAATAAGTGGAAAAGGCGAGAGTGCACGAGCACACAGGAGCAAAGACAAGCAGCGCAGCTTGATGCGTAGTAAAAAAAATAATAAATAGACAACTGGTCGACCTCATTAGAAATAAAAACCCAAAAGATTAGATAGACAAACAAACAAACACATAAATGTGGAGAGAAGGGCAGTGCGCGCAGGAGCAAAGGTAAACAGCAGACAGACCTGAATCCTTATCTTTACAAGGTCGACCTCAGAACTTTGTTCAGTTTGTCTCGGTGACGGATAATGGAAGGAAGGGCAGTCAACTGGTCGAGTTCATTTAAATAAACAAATAAAAAATAAGATAAACTCTCAGGAATAGATAAATAATAACAAAAAAATTGTAAAGTGGAGAAAGCGAGAGCGCGCGAATGCACTCAAGCAAACACAAACAGCACAGCACGATGCGTATTTTTTTTAAAAATTGACAAAATAAATAAAAAATAAATCCAAAATAAAAATAAGTTGAAAAGGCGAGAGTTCGCGAGCAGACAGGAGCAAAGACAAGCAGCGCAGCTTTATGCGTAGTAAAAAAATAATAAATGGACAACTGGTCGACCTCATTAGAAATAAAAACCCAAAAGATTAGATAGACAAACAAACAAACACATAAATGTGGAGAGAAGGGCAGTGCGCGCAGGAGCAAAGGTAAACAGCAGACAGACCTGAATCCTTATCTTTACAAGGTCGACCTCAGAACTTTGTTCAGTTTGTCTCGGTGACGGATAATCGAAGGAAGGGCAGGCAACTGGTCGACTTCATTTAAATAAACAAAAAAAAATAAGATAAACTCTCAGGAATAGATAAATAATAACAAAAAAATTGTAAAGTGGAGAAAGCGAGAGCGCGCGAATGCACTCAAGCAAACACAAACAGCACAGCACGATGCGTATTTTTTTTAAATTGACAAAATAAATCAAAAATAAAAATAAGTGGAAAAGGCGAGAGTGCGCGAGCAGACAGGAGCAAAGACAAGCAGCGCAGCTTGATGCGTAGTAAAAAAAATAAGAAATAGACAACTGGTCGACCTCATTAGAAATAAAAACCCAAAAGATTAGATAGACAAACAAACAAACACATAAATGTGGAGAGAAGGGCAGTGCGCGCAGGAGCAAAGGGAAACAGCAGACAGACCTGAATCCTTATCTTTACAAGGTCGACCTCAGAACTTTGTTCAGTTTGTCTCGGTGACGGATAATGGAAGGAAGGGCAGTCAACTGGTCGAGTTCATTTAAATAAACAAATAAAAAATAAGATAAACTCTCAGGAATAGATAAATAATAACAAAAAAATTGTAAAGTGGAGAAAGCGAGAGCGCGCGAATGCACTCAAGCAAACACAAACAGCACAGCACGATGCGTATTTTTTTTAAAAATTGACAAAATAAATAAAAAATAAATCCAAAATAAAAATAAGTTGAAAAGGCGAGAGTACGCGAGCAGACAGGAGCAAAGACAAGCAGCGCAGCTTTATGCGTAGTAAAAAAATAATAAATAGACAACTGGTCGACCTCATTAGAAATAAAAACCCAAAAGATTAGATAGACAAACAAACAAACACATAAATGTGGAGAGAAGGGCAGTGCGCGCAGGAGCAAAGGTAAACAGCAGACAGACCTGAATCCTTATCTTTACAAGGTCGACCTCAGAACTTTGTTCAGTTTGTCTCGGTGACGGATAATCGAAGGAAGGGCAGGCAACTGGTCGACTTCATTTAAATAAACAAAAAAAAATAAGATAAACTCTCAGGAATAGATAAATAATAACAAAAAAATTGTAAAGTGGAGAAAGCGAGAGCGCGCGAATGCACTCAAGCAAACACAAACAGCACAGCACGATGCGTATTTTTTTTAAATTGACAAAATAAATCAAAAATAAAAATAAGTGGAAAAGGCGAGAGTGCGCGAGCAGACAGGAGCAAAGACAAGCAGCGCAGCTTGATGCGTAGTAAAAAAAATAAGAAATAGACAACTGGTCGACCTCATTAGAAATAAAAACCCAAAAGATTAGATAGACAAACAAACAAACACATAAATGTGGAGAGAAGGGCAGTGCGCGCAGGAGCAAAGGGAAACAGCAGACAGACCTGAATCCTTATCTTTACAAGGTCGACCTCAGAACTTTGTTCAGTTTGTCTCGGTGACGGATAATGGAAGGAAGGGCAGGCAACTGGTCGACTTCATTTAAATAAACAAATAAAAAATAAGATAAACTCTCAGGAATAGATAAATAATAACAAAAAAATTGTAAAGTGGAGAAAGCGAGAGCGCACGAATGCACTCAAACAAACACAAACAGCACAGCACGATGCGTATTTTTTTTTAAATTGACAAAATAAATCAAAAATAAATCAAAAATAAAAATAAGTGGAAAAGGTGAGAGTGCGCGAGCACACAGGAGCAAAGACAAGCAGCGCAGGTTGATGCGTAGTAAAAAAAAATAATAAATAGACAACTGGTCGACCTCATTAGAAATAAAAACCCAAAAGATTAGATAGACAAACAAGCAAACACATAAATGTGGAGAGAAGGGCAGTGCGCGCAGGAGAAAAGGTAAACAGCAGACAGACCTGAATCCTTATCTTTACAAGGTCGACCTCAGAACTTTGTTCAGTTTGTCTCGGTGACGGATAATGGAAGGAAGGGCAGGCAACTGGTCGACTTCATTTAAATAAACAAATAAAAAATAAGATAAACTCTCAGGAATAGATAAATAATTACAAAAAAATTGTAAAGTGGAGTAAGCGAGAGCGCGCGAATGCACTCAAGCAAACACAAACAGCACAGCACGATGCGTATTTTTTTTTAAATTGACAAAATAAATCAAAAATAAAAATAAGTGGAAAAAGCGAGAGTGCGCGAGCACACAGGAGCAAAGACAAGCAGCGCAGCTTGATGCGTAGTAAAAAACATAATAAATAGACAACTGGTCGACCTCATTAGAAATAAAAACCCAAAAGATTAGATAGACAAACAAACAAACACATAAATGTGGAGAGAAGGGCAGTGCGCGCAGGGGCAAAGGTAAACAGCAGACAGACCTGAATCCTTATCTTTACAAGGTCGACCTCAGAACTTTGTTCAGTTGATCTCGGTGACGGATAATGGAAGGAAGGGCATGCAACTGGTCGATTTCATTTCAATAAACAAATAAAAAATAAGATAAACTCCCAGGAATAGATAAATAATAACAAAAAAATTGTAAAGTGGAGAAAGCGATTTCGCGCGAATGCACTCAAGCAAACACAAACAGCACAGCACGATGCGTATTTTTTTTAAAAATTGACAAAATAAATCAAAAATGAATCCAAAATAAAAATAAGTGGAAAAAGCGAGAGTGCGCGAGTACACAGGAGCAAAGACAAGCAGCGCAGCTTGATGCGTAGTAAAAAACATAATAAATAGACAACTGGTCGACCTCATTAGAAATAAAAACCCAAAAGATTAGATAGACAAACAAACAAACACATAAATGTGGAGAGAAGGGCAGTGCGCGCAGGGGCAAAGGTAAACAGCAGACAGACCTGAATCCTTATCTTTACAAGGTCGACCTCAGAACTTTGTTCAGTTGATCTCGGTGACGGATAATGGAAGGAAGGGCATGCAACTGGTCGATTTCATTTCAATAAACAAATAAAAAATAAGATAAACTCCCAGGAATAGATAAATAATAACAAAAAAATTGTAAAGTGGAGAAAGCGATTTCGCGCGAATGCACTCAAGCAAACACAAACAGCACAGCACGATGCGTATTTTTTTTTAAATTGACAAAATAAATAAAAAATAAATCCAAAATAAAAATAAGTGGAAAAAGCGAGAGTGCGCGAGTACACAGGAGCAAAGACAAGCAGCGCAGCTTGATGCGTAGTAAAAAACATAATAAATAGACAACTGGTCGACCTCATTAGAAATAAAAACCCAAAAGATTAGATAGACAAACAAACAAACACATAAATGTGGAGAGAAGGGCAGTGCGCGCAGGGGCAAAGGTAAACAGCAGACAGACCTGAATCCTTATCTTTACAAGGTCGACCTCAGAACTTTGTTCAGTTGATCTCGGTGACGGATAATGGAAGGAAGGGCATGCAACTGGTCGATTTCATTTCAATAAACAAATAAAAAATAAGATAAACTCCCAGGAATAGATAAATAATAACAAAAAAATTGTAAAGTGGAGAAAGCGATTTCGCGCGAATGCACTCAAGCAAACACAAACAGCACAGCACGATGCGTATTTTTTTTAAAAATTGACAAAATAAATCAAAAATGAATCAAAAATAAAAATAAGTGGAAAAGGCGAGAGTGCACGAGCACACAGGAGCAAAGACAAGCAGCGCAGCTTGATGCGTAGTAAAAAAAATAATAAATAGACAACTGGTCGACCTCATTAGAAATAAAAACCCAAAAGATTAGATAGACAAACAAACAAACACATAAATGTGGAGAGAAGGGCAGTGCGCGCAGGAGCAAAGGTAAACAGCAGACAGATCTGAATCCTTATCTTTACAAGGTCGACCTCAGAACTTTGTTCAGTTTGTCTCGGTGACGGATAATGGAAGGAAGGGCAGTCAACTGGTCGAGTTCATTTAAATAAACAAATAAAAAATAAGATAAACTCTCAGGAATAGATAAATAATAACAAAAAAATTGTAAAGTGGAGAAAGCGAGAGCGCGCGAATGCACTCAAGCAAACACAAACAGCACAGCACGATGCGTATTTTTTTTAAAAATTGACAAAATAAATAAAAAATAAATCCAAAATAAAAATAAGTTGAAAAGGCGAGAGTTCGCGAGCAGACAGGAGCAAAGACAAGCAGCGCAGCTTTATGCGTAGTAAAAAAATAATAAATGGACAACTGGTCGACCTCATTAGAAATAAAAACCCAAAAGATTAGATAGACAAACAAACAAACACATAAATGTGGAGAGAAGGGCAGTGCGCGCAGGAGCAAAGGTAAACAGCAGACAGACCTGAATCCTTATCTTTACAAGGTCGACCTCAGAACTTTGTTCAGTTTGTCTCGGTGACGGATAATCGAAGGAAGGGCAGGCAACTGGTCGACTTCATTTAAATAAACAAAAAAAAATAAGATAAACTCTCAGGAATAGATAAATAATAACAAAAAAATTGTAAAGTGGAGAAAGCGAGAGCGCGCGAATGCACTCAAGCAAACACAAACAGCACAGCACGATGCGTATTTTTTTTAAATTGACAAAATAAATCAAAAATAAAAATAAGTGGAAAAGGCGAGAGTGCGCGAGCAGACAGGAGCAAAGACAAGCAGCGCAGCTTGATGCGTAGTAAAAAAAATAAGAAATAGACAACTGGTCGACCTCATTAGAAATAAAAACCCAAAAGATTAGATAGACAAACAAACAAACACATAAATGTGGAGAGAAGGGCAGTGCGCGCAGGAGCAAAGGGAAACAGCAGACAGACCTGAATCCTTATCTTTACAAGGTCGACCTCAGAACTTTGTTCAGTTTGTCTCGGTGACGGATAATGGAAGGAAGGGCAGTCAACTGGTCGAGTTCATTTAAATAAACAAATAAAAAATAAGATAAACTCTCAGGAATAGATAAATAATAACAAAAAAATTGTAAAGTGGAGAAAGCGAGAGCGCGCGAATGCACTCAAGCAAACACAAACAGCACAGCACGATGCGTATTTTTTTTTTAAAATTGACAAAATAAATCAAAAATAAATCAAAAATAAAAATAAGTTGAAAAGGCGAGAGTACGCGAGCAGACAGGAGCAAAGACAAGCAGCGCAGCTTTATGCGTAGTAAAAAAATAATAAATAGACAACTGGTCGACCTCATTAGAAATAAAAACCCAAAAGATTAGATAGACAAACAAACAAACACATAAATGTGGAGAGAAGGGCAGTGCGCGCAGGAGCAAAGGTAAACAGCAGACAGACCTGAATCCTTATCTTTACAAGGTCGACCTCAGAACTTTGTTCAGTTTGTCTCGGTGACGGATAATCGAAGGAAGGGCAGGCAACTGGTCGACTTCATTTAAATAAACAAAAAAAAATAAGATAAACTCTCAGGAATAGATAAATAATAACAAAAAAATTGTAAAGTGGAGAAAGCGAGAGCGCGCGAATGCACTCAAGCAAACACAAACAGCACAGCACGATGCGTATTTTTTTTAAATTGACAAAATAAATCAAAAATAAAAATAAGTGGAAAAGGCGAGAGTGCGCGAGCAGACAGGAGCAAAGACAAGCAGCGCAGCTTGATGCGTAGTAAAAAACATAATAAATAGACAACTGGTCGACCTCATTAGAAATAAAAACCCAAAAGATTAGATAGACAAACAAACAAACACATAAATGTGGAGAGAAGGGCAGTGCGCGCAGGGGCAAAGGTAAACAGCAGACAGACCTGAATCCTTATCTTTACAAGGTCGACCTCAGAACTTTGTTCAGTTGATCTCGGTGACGGATAATGGAAGGAAGGGCATGCAACTGGTCGATTTCATTTCAATAAACAAATAAAAAATAAGATAAACTCCCAGGAATAGATAAATAATAACAAAAAAATTGTAAAGTGGAGAAAGCGATTTCGCGCGAATGCACTCAAGCAAACACAAACAGCACAGCACGATGCGTATTTTTTTTAAAAATTGACAAAATAAATCAAAAATGAATCAAAAATAAAAATAAGTGGAAAAGGCGAGAGTGCACGAGCACACAGGAGCAAAGACAAGCAGCGCAGCTTGATGCGTAGTAAAAAAAATAATAAATAGACAACTGGTCGACCTCATTAGAAATAAAAACCCAAAAGATTAGATAGACAAACAAACAAACACATAAATGTGGAGAGAAGGGCAGTGCGCGCAGGAGCAAAGGTAAACAGCAGACAGACCTGAATCCTTATCTTTACAAGGTCGACCTCAGAACTTTGTTCAGTTTGTCTCGGTGACGGATAATGGAAGGAAGGGCAGTCAACTGGTCGAGTTCATTTAAATAAACAAATAAAAAATAAGATAAACTCTCAGGAATAGATAAATAATAACAAAAAAATTGTAAAGTGGAGAAAGCGAGAGCGCGCGAATGCACTCAAGCAAACACAAACAGCACAGCACGATGCGTATTTTTTTTAAAAATTGACAAAATAAATAAAAAATAAATCCAAAATAAAAATAAGTTGAAAAGGCGAGAGTTCGCGAGCAGACAGGAGCAAAGACAAGCAGCGCAGCTTTATGCGTAGTAAAAAAATAATAAATGGACAACTGGTCGACCTCATTAGAAATAAAAACCCAAAAGATTAGATAGACAAACAAACAAACACATAAATGTGGAGAGAAGGGCAGTGCGCGCAGGAGCAAAGGTAAACAGCAGACAGACCTGAATCCTTATCTTTACAAGGTCGACCTCAGAACTTTGTTCAGTTTGTCTCGGTGACGGATAATCGAAGGAAGGGCAGGCAACTGGTCGACTTCATTTAAATAAACAAAAAAAAATAAGATAAACTCTCAGGAATAGATAAATAATAACAAAAAAATTGTAAAGTGGAGAAAGCGAGAGCGCGCGAATGCACTCAAGCAAACACAAACAGCACAGCACGATGCGTATTTTTTTAAATTGACAAAATAAATCAAAAATAAAAATAAGTGGAAAAGGCGAGAGTGCGCGAGCAGACAGGAGCAAAGACAAGCAGCGCAGCTTGATGCGTAGTAAAAAAAATAAGAAATAGACAACTGGTCGACCTCATTAGAAATAAAAACCCAAAAGATTAGATAGACAAACAAACAAACACATAAATGTGGAGAGAAGGGCAGTGCGCGCAGGAGCAAAGGGAAACAGCAGACAGACCTGAATCCTTATCTTTACAAGGTCGACCTCAGAACTTTGTTCAGTTTGTCTCGGTGACGGATAATGGAAGGAGGGCAGTCAACTGGTCGAGTTCATTTAAATAAACAAATAAAAAATAAGATAAACTCTCAGGAATAGATAAATAATAACAAAAAAAATTGTAAAGTGGAGAAAGCGAGAGCGCGCGAATGCACTCAAGCAAACACAAACAGCACAGCACGATGCGTATTTTTTTTTAAAATTGACAAAATAAATCAAAAATAAATCAAAAATAAAAATAAGTTGAAAAGGCGAGAGTACGCGAGCAGACAGGAGCAAAGACAAGCAGCGCAGCTTTATGCGTAGTAAAAAAATAATAAATAGACAACTGGTCGACCTCATTAGAAATAAAAACCCAAAAGATTAGATAGACAAACAAACAAACACATAAATGTGGAGAGAAGGGCAGTGCGCGCAGGAGCAAAGGTAAACAGCAGACAGACCTGAATCCTTATCTTTACAAGGTCGACCTCAGAACTTTGTTCAGTTTGTCTCGGTGACGGATAATCGAAGGAAGGGCAGGCAACTGGTCGACTTCATTTAAATAAACAAAAAAAAATAAGATAAACTCTCAGGAATAGATAAATAATAACAAAAAAATTGTAAAGTGGAGAAAGCGAGAGCGCGCGAATGCACTCAAGCAAACACAAACAGCACAGCACGATGCGTATTTTTTTTAAATTGACAAAATAAATCAAAAATAAAAATAAGTGGAAAAGGCGAGAGTGCGCGAGCAGACAGGAGCAAAGACAAGCAGCGCAGCTTGATGCGTAGTAAAAAAAATAAGAAATAGACAACTGGTCGACCTCATTAGAAATAAAAACCCAAAAGATTAGATAGACAAACAAACAAACACATAAATGTGGAGAGAAGGGCAGTGCGCGCAGGAGCAAAGGGAAACAGCAGACAGACCTGAATCCTTATCTTTACAAGGTCGACCTCAGAACTTTGTTCAGTTTGTCTCGGTGACGGATAATGGAAGGAAGGGCAGGCAACTGGTCGACTTCATTTAAATAAACAAATAAAAAATAAGATAAACTCTCAGGAATAGATAAATAATAACAAAAAAATTGTAAAGTGGAGAAAGCGAGAGCGCACGAATGCACTCAAACAAACACAAACAGCACAGCACGATGCGTATTTTTTTTAAATTGACAAAATAAATCAAAAATAAATCAAAAATAAAAATAAGTGGAAAAGGTGAGAGTGCGCGAGCACACAGGAGCAAAGACAAGCAGCGCAGCTTGATGCGTAGTAAAAAAAAATAATAAATAGACAACTGGTCGACCTCATTAGAAATAAAAACCCAAAAGATTAGATAGACAAACAAGCAAACACATAAATGTGGAGAGAAGGGCAGTGCGCGCAGGAGAAAAGGTAAACAGCAGACAGACCTGAATCCTTATCTTTACAAGGTCGACCTCAGAACTTTGTTCAGTTTGTCTCGGTGACGGATAATGGAAGGAAGGGCAGGCAACTGGTCGACTTCATTTAAATAAACAAATAAAAAATAAGATAAACTCTCAGGAATAGATAAATAATTACAAAAAAATTGTAAAGTGGAGTAAGCGAGAGCGCGCGAATGCACTCAAGCAAACACAAACAGCACAGCACGATGCGTATTTTTTTTTAAATTGACAAAATAAATCAAAAATAAAAATAAGTGGAAAAAGCGAGAGTGCGCGAGCACACAGGAGCAAAGACAAGCAGCGCAGCTTGATGCGTAGTAAAAAACATAATAAATAGACAACTGGTCGACCTCATTAGAAATAAAAACCCAAAAGATTAGATAGAGAAACAAACAAACACATAAATGTGTAGAGAAGTGCAGTGCGCGCAGGGGCAAAGGTAAACAGCAGACAGACCTGAATCCTTATCTTTACAAGGTCGACCTCAGAACTTTGTTCAGTTGATCTCGGTGACGGATAATGGAAGGAAGGGCATGCAACTGGTCGATTTCATTTCAATAAACAAATAAAAAATAAGATAAACTCCCAGGAATAGATAAATATAACAAAAAAATTGGAAAGTGGAGAAAGCGATTGCGCGCGAATGCACTCAAGCAAACACAAACAGCACAGCACGATGCGTATTTTTTTTAAAAATTGACAAAATAAATCAAAAATGAATCAAAATAAAAATAAGTGGAAAAGGCGAGAGTGCACGAGCACACAGGAGCAAAGACAAGCAGCGCAGCTTGATGCGTAGTAAAAAAAATAATAAATAGACAACTGGTCGACTTCATTAGAAATAAAAACCCAAATGATTAGATAGACAAACAAACAAACACATAAATATGGAGAGAAGGGCAGTGCATGCAGGAGCAAAGGTAAGCAGCAGACAGACCTGAATCCTTATCTTTACAAGGTCGACCTCAGAACTTTGTTCAGTTTGTCTCGGTGACGGATAATGGAAGGAAGGGCAGGCAACTGGTCGACTTCATTTAAATAAACAAATAAAAAATAAGATAAACTATCAGGAATAGATAAATAATAACAAAAAAATTGTAAAGTGGAGAAAGCGAGAGCGCGCGAATGCACTCAAGCAAACACAAACAGCACAGCACGATGCGTATTTTTTTTTAAAGTTGACAAAATAAATCAAAAATAAAAATAAGTACAAAAGGCGAGAGTGCGCGAGCACACAGAAGCAAAGACAAGCAGCGCAGCTTGATGCGTATAAAAAAAATAATAAATAGACAACTGGTCGACCTCATTAGAAATAAAAACCCAAAAGATTAGATAGACAAACAAACAAACACATAAATGTGGAGAGAAGGGCAGTGCGCGCAGGAGCAAAGGTAAACAGCAGACAGACCTGAATCCTAATCTTTACAAGGTCGACCTCAGAACTTTGTTCAATTTGTCTCGGTGACGGATAATGGAAGGAAGGGCAGTCAACTGGTCGAGTTCATTTAAATAACAAATAAAAAATAAGATAAACTCTCAGGAATAGATAAATAATAACAAAAAAATTGTAAAGTGGAGAAAGCGAGAGCGAGCGAATGCACTCAAGCAAACACAAACAGCACAGCACGATGCGTATTTTTTTTTTAAATTGACAAAATAAATAAAAAATAAATCCAAAATAAAAATAAGTGGAAAAAGCGAGAGTGCGCGAGTACACAGGAGCAAAGACAAGCAGCGCAGCTTGATGCGTAGTAAAAAACATAATAAATAGACAACTGTCGACCTCATTAGAAATAAAAACCCAAAAGATTAGATAGACAAACAAACAAACACATAAATGTGGAGAGAAGGGCAGTGCGCGCAGGGGCAAAGGTAAACAGCAGACAGACCTGAATCCTTATCTTTACAAGGTCGACCTCAGAACTTTGTTCAGTTGATCTCGGTGACGGATAATGGAAGGAAGGGCATGCAACTGGTCGATTTCATTTCAATAAACAAATAAAAAATAAGATAAACTCCCAGGAATAGATAAATAATAACAAAAAAATTGTAAAGTGGAGAAAGCGATTTCGCGCGAATGCACTCAAGCAAACACAAACAGCACAGCACGATGCGTATTTTTTTTTAAAAATTGACAAAATAAATCAAAAATGAATCAAAAATAAAAATAAGTGGAAAAGGCGAGAGTGCACGAGCACACAGGAGCAAAGACAAGCAGCGCAGCTTGATGCGTAGTAAAAAAAATAATAAATAGACAACTGGTCGACCTCATTAGAAATAAAAACCCAAAAGATTAGATAGACAAACAAACAAACACATAAATGTGGAGAGAAGGGCAGTGCGCGCAGGAGCAAAGGTAAACAGCAGACAGACCTGAATCCTTATCTTTACAAGGTCGACCTCAGAACTTTGTTCAGTTTGTCTCGGTGACGGATAATGGAAGGAAGGGCAGTCAACTGGTCGAGTTCATTTAAATAAACAAATAAAAAATAAGATAAACTCTCAGGAATAGATAAATAATAACAAAAAAAATTGTAAAGTGGAGAAAGCGAGAGCGCGCGAATGCACTCAAGCAAACACAAACAGCACAGCACGATGCGTATTTTTTTTAAAAATTGACAAAATAAATAAAAAATAAATCCAAAATAAAAATAAGTTGAAAAGGCGAGAGTTCGCGAGCAGACAGGAGCAAGACAAGCAGCGCAGCTTTATGCGTAGTAAAAAAATAATAAATGGACAACTGGTCGACCTCATTAGAAATAAAAACCCAAAAGATTAGATAGACAAACAAACAAACACATAAATGTGGAGAGAAGGGCAGTGCGCGCAGGAGCAAAGGTAAACAGCAGACAGACCTGAATCCTTATCTTTACAAGGTCGACCTCAGAACTTTGTTCAGTTTGTCTCGGTGACGGATAATCGAAGGAAGGGCAGGCAACTGGTCGACTTCATTTAAATAAACAAAAAAAAATAAGATAAACTCTCAGGAATAGATAAATAATAACAAAAAAATTGTAAAGTGGAGAAAGCGAGAGCGCGCGAATGCACTCAAGCAAACACAAACAGCACAGCACGATGCGTATTTTTTTTAAATTGACAAAATAAATCAAAAATAAAAATAAGTGGAAAAGGCGAGAGTGCGCGAGCAGACAGGAGCAAAGACAAGCAGCGCAGCTTGATGCGTAGTAAAAAAAATAAGAAATAGACAACTGGTCGACCTCATTAGAAATAAAAACCCAAAAGATTAGATAGACAAACAAACAAACACATAAATGTGGAGAGAAGGGCAGTGCGCGCAGGAGCAAAGGGAAACAGCAGACAGACCTGAATCCTTATCTTTACAAGGTCGACCTCAGAACTTTGTTCAGTTTGTCTCGGTGACGGATAATGGAAGGAAGGGCAGTCAACTGGTCGAGTTCATTTAAATAAACAAATAAAAAATAAGATAAACTCTCAGGAATAGATAAATAATAACAAAAAAATTGTAAAGTGGAGAAAGCGAGAGCGCGCGAATGCACTCAAGCAAACACAAACAGCACAGCACGATGCGTATTTTTTTTTAAAAAATTGACAAAATAAATAAAAAATAAATCCAAAATAAAAATAAGTTGAAAAGGCGAGAGTACGCGAGCAGACAGGAGCAAAGACAAGCAGCGCAGCTTTATGCGTAGTAAAAAAATAATAAATAGACAACTGGTCGACCTCATTAGAAATAAAAACCCAAAAGATTAGATAGACAAACAAACAAACACATAAATGTGGAGAGAAGGGCAGTGCGCGCAGGAGCAAAGGTAAACAGCAGACAGACCTGAATCCTTATCTTTACAAGGTCGACCTCAGAACTTTGTTCAGTTTGTCTCGGTGACGGATAATCGAAGGAAGGGCAGGCAACTGGTCGACTTCATTTAAATAAACAAAAAAAAATAAGATAAACTCTCAGGAATAGATAAATAATAACAAAAAAATTGTAAAGTGGAGAAAGCGAGAGCGCGCGAATGCACTCAAGCAAACACAAACAGCACAGCACGATGCGTATTTTTTTTAAATTGACAAAATAAATCAAAAATAAAAATAAGTGGAAAGGCGAGAGTGCGCGAGCAGACAGGAGCAAAGACAAGCAGCGCAGCTTGATGCGTAGTAAAAAAAATAAGAAATAGACAACTGGTCGACCTCATTAGAAATAAAAACCCAAAAGATTAGATAGACAAACAAACAAACACATAAATGTGGAGAGAAGGGCAGTGCGCGCAGGAGCAATGGTAAACAGCAGGACAGACCTGAATCCTTATCTTTACAAGGTCGACCTCAGAACTTTGTTCAGTTTGTCTCGGTGACGGATAATGGAAGGAAGGGCAGGCAACTGGTCGACTTCATTTAAATAAACAAAAAAAAATAAGATAAACTCTCAGGAATAGATAATTAATAACAAAAAATTGTAAAGTGGAGAAAGCGAGAGCACGCGAATGCACTCAAGCAAACACAAACAGCACAGCACGATGCGTATTTTTTTTAAATTGACAAAATAAATCAAAAATAAATCAAAAATAAAAATAAGTGGAAAAGGCGAGAGTGCGCGAGCACACAGGAGCAAAGACAAGCAGCGCAGCTTGATGCGTAGTAAAAAAAAATAATAAATAGACCAACTGGTCGACCTCATTAGAAATAAAAACCCAAAAGATTAGATAGACAAACAAACAAACACATAAATGTGGAGAGAAGGGCAGTGCGCGCAGGAGCAAAGGTAAACAGCAGACAGACCTGAATCCTTATCTTTACAAGGTCGACCTCAGAACTTTGTTCAGTTTGTCTCGGTGACGGATAATCGAAGGAAGGGCAGGCAACTGGTCGACTTCATTTAAATAAACAAAAAAAAATAAGATAAACTCTCAGGAGTAGATAAATAATAACAAAAAAATTGTAAAGTGGAGAAAGCGAGAGCGCGCGAATGCACTCAAGCAAACACAAACAGCACAGCACGATGCGTATTTTTTTTAAATTGACCAAATAAATCAAAAATAAATCAAAAATAAAAGTAAGTGGAAAAGGCGAGAGTGCGCGAGCAGACAGGAGCAAATACAAGCAGCGCAGCTTGATGCGTAGTAAAAAAAATAATAAATAGACAACCGGTCGACCTCATTAGAAATAAAAACCCAAAAGATTAGATAGACAAACAAACAAACACATAAATGTGGAGAGAAGGGCAGTGCGCGCAGGAGCAAAGGTAAACAGCAGACAGACCTGAATCCTTATCTTTACAAGGTCGACCTCAGAACTTTGTTCAGTTTGTCTCGGTGACCGATAATGGAAGGAAGGGCAGGCAACTGGTCGACTTCATTTAAATAAACA